>NW_006203805.1:55055-66353 GCF_000334495.1 Tupaia belangeri chinensis | reverse complement strand
GCTTCTCAGAAGAGTCCCAGAGAACCTAATTCAGGGATGTGTCCTGGTAATTAAGTTTCAATTACACAGTTGGTCTGCATGTTTTATAGAAGGTAATGATACCAGACACTAATTTTCAAAATAGCCATTTTTTTCTTCCAATGACAAAAATAAATTTGTACCTAGATTGAAGACTTGGTATCATAGATGTAATAAGGAGATATCCTGAAGTAAAATATGAATGATCTCATCTCTATATTTTCAGTTTAGATTTCTTTCTGTGTCAACTATCCAGTGTCAAATACACAGCTGCCTGGAACAACTGGATTTCCTTTAAGAATCTCGAAAGAATCTGTCCAAGATTGTATTCATCCCCCATCACCCCAACACACACACACACACAAACCCACTTTTACTCCTATATTCCCTACATGTAAAGATGGTATCATCATACATTTATCCAAGTGAGAAATCCAGTAAGTACCCTAGACTTCAACAACCCATTCTGCATACGATCAGTTACCCAAAGCACATTGAGCTACCAAAATAGTTCCAATTCATCTTCTGCTTTATCCTCACTGCCACTACATTTAATCCAAACTGTCACCATATCCCTTAGCACACCCTGGCCTCTTAAAATACACAGTGTTCCACGTTATAGGATTTCTTCTGCCTGTAGTATTTTTCCCCTTCTTGTGTGCGTGCTTAATGTTAAGCCAAATTCGAAGACTTAATTGAAATATGGCCTTTTCTGGAATGCATTTTCCTCCCTTCTCATTCAAGTTGAGTGGGAAGTTTCCTTTCTTTCCTGCTCCTTGGCACCCTGTTCTTATTTATATTTTAGCATACACAACATTCTAATGTAGTTATTGACTTAAATGCTTATTTCTTTTTTCATTTGATTTGGAAATCCTTCCTTTTTAGATCACAATAGCTCAGACATTAGTACTGAACAAATGTTTATTTTATAAGTGAATGAATAACTATGATCTTACATATAAAAAGGAAAATCTATATGATGATCAATTTTCCATTTACAAATATATTTAAGGAATCCCTCTCCTTAGTAGATCTTAGCTATTTATTTTTAACATCAGTCTTAAATTCAAGGGTGCTTGTCAGTTTTTACCCTTGCTTCCTTCATCTGATTTGATAAATTTTAATTATTCAATTTTGAATAATTGGAGGGACTCCTTGAAATGTGCATAGTAAGTCTATTAAAAGTAACATCCAATTGAAGAACATTTTTAAATAGGCAAAGTAATAGAATAAATCTATTAAGTTGCATTAAATCCCTCCATGAAAGTGAACTCTGTGCGTTTAAGTGTTCCTTAATGAAATATCATTAACCCAATATTTCAGAAATTAATATGAAACTCTCCACACAGAATAATGCCTTGTAGAAGTATATGCTTTGTTATGTAGCCCCACAGTCAGAGCTCTTCAATTCCATAAGTTTATCACACTGAAGAGATTAAATTTCATGCTTTGCTAAAGATTAGTAAAAGAAAAAAATCATTAGAGTTGTGCACATTATTTATTAAACTAAAGAGATGTCTGTCTCTTCCTAGCAAAAAGTGCATCATAAATAAAAGAATCAGAGAATGGACTCTTTATATAGGAAAAACCAAAAGAATGTGAAAATAAATGAACAAGGAAGAAATACTAAATATTTAAATGTTTACAGAGCATCTTTACCTTAATTTTGTAGGTTTATGGGGAATAAGAAAACATAACTTACTTTACATATTATGTGGAAAAGAACACCAAGCAAAATACTAATTTGTTACTTCTGTGTTGAGAGGGCAAACTTAACCCTTTAATACACTTGAAAATTCCATTGATGTGTCAGAGAATTGTAAGAATTATAATCAATTAATGACAGCGCTGGAAAAAGTCTTTGGTGCCACCATTATACCATGTTTTGAGGAATCTCTGTTAGAAACTGGAACTGAACTGATTAAAAAGCAGACGTGAAAAATCTTCACGTCTGCCCAGGTGAGTCAAGAGACAGCAGGGAAGTGAATAGACAGGAATTCAAGGGAATGTTCAATGCTGCAAAGAGAATGGAGAGTGGGAGAAAATGATTGGGTGGTGGAGTTACTGGGTGACTACAGAGGGAGTATAACTGTGGGGATCTGCTGGTGGTAGCTAATGTGGTCACCAGGGCTACAGAGAAAAGATGGTCCAGGGAACTTCTTGTGGATGCAATGAACATGGAGAAGAAAACATGGTCTCTTTGATGGAGGTGAAAATCCTTCAAGAACTTAACTCCAGGGAAATCTACTTTCTTCTTCCTCAGTTGAGGGACATCTTCAGACTCCATGCTTCCTTCCAGCAACATATCCTTCATGAGAGGTCACTTTGTATTTCCCACCCACACAACACACATAGGGTGGAATTGAGAAACAACAAAGTAGGCTGCTTTCTTACTCACAGGTGAGATGTGGGCAGAAAGGGGATGGAGAAATGCCAGGGAAGCAGTGATCTTGCATTGTGAAACCTCCACTAGTCACCTATATTGATCAATTTATAAACAGGAATTGGCAGCCAGGATTCACCAATAGCATGAAAGATGGGCTCCAAAGCAAACCAGTATAGGCATAGACCCACAAGGGATCAAAATCATGTATGAATGTATGTATATATGTGTATATGAAGTGCAGAGGAGACAAAAAAGTCTTATTCATAATCTTAGAACGTTTTAAAAAGATCATACTCATAGTAAAAGAAGGAGCATGTAGCTTAAATAAAAGAGTCTATCAGAAAACATCATCTTCTTGGTCATTAAAAATAACGAAAATCCCACTTCTGGGTCTAGATCCAAAAGAATTGAAATCAGAATTACAAAAGAGATATGTGCACTCTTGTGTTCATTGTAACATTATTCACAATACCTAAAATATGGAAACAATCTAAATGTCTATTGACAGTGACTTGATAAAGAAAATGTGTATATATGAGGGTACTTCTGAAAGTTTATAGAAAAATAGAATTAAAATACAAATTCATTTTGGTGGAAAGAATTTTGAAATCCATTCATAGTTTCTTCCTAACACTCATTTTTCCATGAACTTGTTGAAGACCATTTGTTCATATGATGGAAGACTATTCAACCTTTAAGGAGAAAATCCTCCCATATGTGATGACATGGGTAGAGTTTGAGGACATTATGCTAATGAAAATTGTACAACTCCACTTAGATGAGGTCTCTAAAATCATGAAACTCATAAAAACAGAGAGTAGGAATGTGGTTGCCAGGAGCTGGGGGAGGAGGGAAATGGGGGTTGTTTTTCCATGGGTATGAAGTTTCAGTTATACAATGTGAATAAGCTCTAAAAATCTGCTGTATGACATTGTGCCTACAGTTAACAATACTACACTTAAACATTTAAGAGTGAAGATCCCATATGAAGTGTTCTTACCATCACCACAACCACACACAGAAGTAATGCATTGGGGAGGGATGAGAAAACTTTGGAACCGATGGTTATGTCTATTACCTTGACTGTGGTGATTGTCTCACAGGTATATGCACATATTCAAACTTATCAAACTGTGCAGTTTTTATATGTCAATTATACCTCAATAAAGCTGTTAAAAATATAAGTAATTGGTCCAGCCTGGGGCCTGGTGCTTAAGGTGGCTAGATCCCACATAATTGACCACACAGTTTGAGTGCCACATCTGGCAGCTTGAGAAAACATGCTAGCTCGCTGTTTTGTCAACTGGGTGCCATGGACTGAGGACGTTGCTATTGCTGATCAGGTCAGAAACTGCAGGAAGTTGTTACAAAACCTCACCTGTACTGTCATTTGGCTGCCATTGCCAAGAAGAAATTGTGGTTCTATTTCACTCTGCCTTCTAAATCTCAGAGCCTCATTTGTAGAACCCAGAGTGGAAAACTGCATGTAAGGAACACAGAATAATGTAGTTTCCAGGTACCCAGTCCATGTGATATATTGGGTCATCGACAAAGTCATGACATATTTTTTTCTGTACAAAATGCGTCATGACTCTTCCAATGACCCAATAGATAAGAGCAACAGGGTGAGAGAAGGATGCTGCTGTCAACCAAAAGACAATCCAAAAAAGCTGTTGATTTAACATTGATAAGCAAGCAAACATATAGCAAATATGTTAAGTGAGGTGGAGAAAAATAAAACATGGAAATGGAGAAGAGTGGTGAGACTGCTCTTTCAGAGAGAGTGGCCAAGACAGCTGCTCTGAGGACATGACACTGAACAGAGATGTGAATGTAATGAGGGCATCAGCAATAGGCCCTTCTGGTGAAGAGCATTTCTTGCTGAGGGGCCAGCCACTGAAAAGGTCTTGAAGCAGGGATGGGACATGGAGGTTCAAGGAACAGCAAGGCAGGAGTGGACTGGGGTGCAGCAAGAGGGAGATATGAGGTAGGTGGGGAATTAGAAAGGTAGCCACAGACTGATCAGCTAGAGTACTGTGGGCCATGGTAAAACATGGGTATTTTATTCTATGTGATAAGAAACCACTGGAGAATTTTGAGAAGGGGAATGGATAAATATGACATATATTAAAATGATTTTTTCCTTGACATCTGCGGCTAGAAGGACCATAGAAAACAAGAGTGGCTACAAAGACACAATCAGAAAACTATTATGGAACTTCAAATAAAAAAGTTGATAATGATAGGGTGAATTGGTGAGAAAGGAATGAATTCAGGTACATTATAAAACTAGAATTGATGGGATTTGGCTGATGAAGTGAGTGAGGGGCGAGAGAGAAGGATAGGAGTCAAGATTGATTTCAAGTCACTAAACAAATAGTAGTATCATTTACTCAGATGGGAACACTGGGAAGAACAGGTGTGCAAGGGAAATCAAAGGGTCGATTGTATGCAAGTCAAGTTTGAGGTGCCTATAAAACATTTAAGTGGAGATGTTGAAGAGTTAGTAAGAAACACAAGAATAGAGTTAAGGGGGAAAGGCTGGGTTGAAGGTAAAGATTTGGAACCTGTCAGTAAATAGATAGATGACCTTTCAGCCATGGTGGCAAGACCGTCTAAGGCTGGTTATTATTCAAGGTAGCTACTCTTTTTTTTTTTTAAGAGTTTTTTTTGCCTTAGGGCACGTGTGCTTGCCAGAGAGAGACAGACACAGTGAGAGGGAAGGTGAGAACTCACCCCCTGGGGGGATGGCCACACTGCAATCCCTTCTCCTCCATTCTCCTCCCGGGATCTCGGGCATTCATGCACATGTACCTGGAGTGTTTCAAGCCACCAGGTCCAGGACTTGAACTGCGGTCGGCCATGTGGGAGTGCAGCAACATAATTGCTACACCATCTGCTGGTCCTAAGGTAGCTACTCTTAATAAAAATCTATGTGTTTTTTGCTTTATAACTCAGTTTTGAATTAGAGTTGCTCTTAGTATGAAATTGCAGAACCTACTGAAGAAAGAAACTCTGAAACTAATTGCCAATTACTTATGCAAAGAGTATGCAATTCCGCAGAATATATCCCTCCTTGTTTGCACACAATTGAAGTTTTTAATCTAATCTTCCTCTTTCCAATAAACTAATCTTTTACCATGCCCGGAAATACCTCTTCTACACTCGGCATTTCTAGAAGTTTATGATGTCTATTTAACATTTTTTTTCTCTAAATATGGTTATATTATCTAATTTGTGTTAAAATTCCTAATTCAGTGCATCCCTTACCTTATTTCCTACAGGCTCTCTGGCCTGCAAGAGAAACTAGATTTTTCTCTCCTCAGAGACACTTGCCAAAGCTGCTTTAAGAAGAAAAGAATGAAATCTGTTTGATCTCAGAGACATGCTGTTTTGTAGATAATGAAAACAAATGAAGCATAACAGTTAATTTTGTTCTTTCTATCACAGATGGGGCCTCCTGTTAAAGAAATCTCTCAATCAAATAAATTCTTTTATTTGACACCAAAGACCCAGAGAATTAGACGGCTAATGTGGTCACCCTCTCTATTTTCCTTTAAAGATAGATAAGCAAGGACAACTCATATTTGCAGCCAACTTCTACATTCTCTGAGCTCTAGACATTTTAAATTCCAAGACCTCTGATCATCATCACCTATTTTTAAACAATAAAAGGCTGGAAAATTATTCTTCTTTATAGTTCGTAAGATAGATACCAGTGTCGGACAAAAACACTGGAGACCTTCGTGTTTTAAATGGCTTGTCTCTCCAAAGTTTCAAGGTCACAGTTTCTTTGTTTTATAATAAAGGTCAGTGCAAAAACAAATGAATTGCAACAAAGAAAAATAACAAGTAAATACAACAGAAAGGAAGTCCAGGAGGTTGAGGAAAAGGCAAGGGTGAAGGATGGCCAGGTATCAGTTGATGGGTTCTAAAATGGATTTTCACACTCAAAAAATTATTTTAGAAATGGTTATGAATCTATCTTTGCAAAAGCTTAAAAAGAATGGCTGCAAAGGCAAAGTTTGATTTCTTTCAGAAAGAGAGTATTTTCACAAAAGGATTCCTTGTCAAGTTTCAAATGTCTTTATCATGAACACTTGACCATTTAATGACCTTGCATAGAGATGAGAGAACTCCAGAATCAGAGAGGACATGTGATTTGCTCATATTAGCACAGACATTCCTACATGTCCAGGATTAGAAAGTCAAGATCATCACTGCTGCCTAAATGATTCATCATGACTCTCTGATTTTTTCCCAGGAAGATATTAGCATTATTCACAAAGAACAGCAAAATTATTTTTACTTATACAAATAAAATTATACAGTACATGATACTTAGCAATCACATATCTAACTTCACAACAGGTCACGCTTGTCTTTTTATGTCAATATGCATGGCTGTAATATATTATTTTCTTTTCTTTCTTTTTTTTTTTTTTTGAGAGGTTTTTGCTATAGGGCATGTGCACTTACCAGAAAGAGAGAGACAGAGAGAGGGAAAGTGAGAAATCACCCCCCTGGGGGGATGGCCACACTGCAATCCCTTCTCCTCCATTCTCCTCTTGAGATCTTGGGTACACACGCACACGTGCCCAGTGTCAGTTTAAGCCACCGAGTCTGGGACTCAAACCGTGGTTGACTACATGGGAATCCAGCAACATAGCCATTACACCAACTGCTGGTCCCAGTAATACATTCTTTTCAAAGACTGCATCATATTCACTTAAACTGATGGTTCCCAACCGGGGATTTTGCTCCCTAGGAAACATTCAGTGATGTCTGTAGACATTTTTGTTTGTCCCAATGGGCAGAAGGTACCAGTGGGAGTGCCCTGAGGGTGTTGCTCAGCAACTACAATGCACAGGACAGTCCTCACAGCCCACAGTGATGTGAGGCCCAAATGTCAGCAATGCTGAGGCTGAGAAACCCTGAAATACATGCACCACATTTTGCTTAATGAATTTTCTAATGGTGGACATTTGGAGTATTCCCAATCTTATCTACTATAGTGGCAGTGAATATACAAAAATCTATATGTCTGTGTATAATTTCAAATATTATATTAGGATAAATAACTAAAATGATTATTTCTTGGTGAAAGATTATGCCACCAAGGGGTTAATATGTTGCCAAATTGGATTATAAAAAGTCCTATGAATTCACATTTCTTTCAAGACTATATGGTGTCTGGTTCCCCAAAATCTTCAACCTCCATTGGGTATTATCTATCCTTTTAAAATTTGCCAAAGTATTTTTTTTTCTCAATTGCCAGAAGAGGTGCACACTTACTACAGAGAGACAGAAAGAAAGAGAGGGGGAGGGACAGCCATGCCACAATCCCTTCTCCTCCATTCTCCTTTTGGTATTTTGGACATGCATAGACATGCTCCCAGAGTGTTTTTTTTCTTTTTTTTTCAAGCCACTGGGTCTGTGACTTGAACTGTAGTCAGCCATGTGGGAGTCTAGCAACTTAACCACCAAGGCACTTGCTGATCCAAAAATGGCTATTGTTTTAATTAATTAATTAATTTTTGTCAGAGGAAGCATGCATGTGTGTGTGTGTGTGTGTGTGTGAGAGAGAGAGAGAGAGAGAGAGGGAGCAAATCCAAAAGGGATGTGATCACATCACAATCCTTTTTCCTGAATTTCTCCTTCCCATCAGGTTTTGGAGCGCATATGCACACCCACTGGGCATGTTTTTCAAGCTATTGGGGCTGAGATTCAAAGCATGGTTGGCCATGTGGGACCTGGCTCCTTATGAACAAGGCTTAACTGATGTGCTAGGGGGCCAGACTGTGATTTAGTTATCTTTACAGTTGGGATTTTTTTAAAAATAGAGAACACATGTAGGCAAATGAGAGAGAGAAAGAGAGAGGGGAGAGAAAGCACTTTCAACAGGGTTTCATAATGTCCCAACCCCCTTTCCTCAGCCCTTCAGCTTCTTAAGATCTTCAGTGCCTGTGTACGCATACCTAGTGCATTTTCAGGTCAACCTAGGGATCCAAGCCAGTGATTAGCCACAAGGCTTCCAACACTAAGGCTATGGGTCATACCATCTAAGCAGAAACCATATCTTTGTGATTTGAAAGAATTTTGTCTCATATATGTTGCAAATATTTTTCCTAGTTTGTCATTCATATTTTGACATTATAATTTTTGGACATGTGGATGTATTACATTTTTATAGAAGCAAATATAATTTTATTCAAATATTTCCTTCTGGAATTTATGTCATGCTTAGAAATGTTTTCCCTTTCTCAAGCTTATAAAAACAAACTTTCTCTTCGTATTTTCCTAATTCTTTTTGGTCTGTTTGTCAAATAGTTTTAGATTTACTATCTTTTACATCTAGCTCAACTTACACTAGAATAAAAATGTTAGCCCACTGACTAGAAATCCAGCCACAACAGCTTCACAGGAACAAGTCAAGTGGAGGCACTCATTGCTGTGAATAAACTCCTAACCTCACCATCTTTAATGCATTTTGGAACACTAGCCAAGTTTCATAACATCACCCATAGGCAAGAATTAACTTAGTACTTTTAAAATGGTTAGCTTGTTAAGCCTGAGAGTTTATAAGACCTCATGTTATTTTCATATTTTACTTCCTCATTATTTCAGATAGTTTCATTTTACCTTCATATCACATTTTAAATCAGATTGTATTATTTCTACTTTACAGATAAAGCACAATTAGGCTGTCAGCTTGGCTGTATATTTCTTATGCGGTGAACAATGACTGCTTTTTCCCCTCTCCAGTGTGAGGCATATGTGTTTCGTTGCATAAATGTTTGGTTGGCCCAAGGTCACACTTTACTATGTAAAAGAGATGAGCAGATTGACAGGATAGTTGATACTTCTCCTCTCTACTTTATTTAGCTATTACTTAGCCCCAATATCATCCTCAAGAGAATCTGTCTGTAAAATACTAGGTGATTTATTTTCTTTCAATAGATCTTTGCACTATCTTTTTTGTATTTTTCTAAATACTGTATATATAAATGGAAAATCAATCATTCGAAATTACCCCAAATTAAGGCTAGCATTGGATGTGAATGTTTAAAGGTCAATAGAATAGTATTTTTGAGCTCCTCCCCCCACATGCTTAGTGGGGGAGGAGCTTACATGCTAGAGTTAATCACCAGAACTCTAAACAGGGTGTCTTGGTTAGAGAGAAAGAAAATAGAATTTTTATCCAAATAGGCCATGATAATATTTTTACTTCTCTTCAAGAAAGAAAGGCTATTTAATTCCCTTGCAAATGACTTGTTAGAATACCTGCTCAAAAAAATGTAGGGCTGGCTTCGTGATGCAGTAGTAGTATGCTGCTCAGGCAATACTGGACTCGAGGAAGTTTGCAAGTTTGACCCTTGGTCAACTGGTGTATGATGAGTACATGCCTGGGATCCTGGCTGGCTGGAAGAGGTGGGGGTGGTGATTTGAGACCTTGTTAAAAGTGCTTCCCTCAGGAACCAGCAGTTAGCGTAATGGCTATGTCGCTGGACTCCCACGTAGTTGACTGCGGTTCGTGTCCCGGACCCGGTGGCTTAAAACTCACGCCGGGCGCGTGTGCCTGCGTGCCCAAGATCCTGAGAGGAGGATGGAGGAGAAGGGATTGCGGCGTGACCATCCCCCCTGGGGGGTGATTTCTCGCTTTCTGTCTCTCTGTCTCTCTGTCTGTCTGGCGAGTGCACGCGCCCTACAGTGAAAATCTCTCAAAAAAAAAAAAGTGCTTCCCTCCATCTTTTTCTCTCTTGTTCAAGAAAACAAACTTCATTTTAAAATGGAAAATATTTAACTCTTAGCTATTATATTCCTAACACATTAGCAAGAAACCAAATTGTTTGTTGACTACTAGCCCACCTGGATGGAAATTCCTATCTGATTTCAAAGTGCTTATAGCTGCATTACCCTGGAAGAACCAACACCCGGGCCACTTTGTATGTGGCCATGGAAATTGTGGGGTTGGTGTCCTTACAGACAGTTCTGTTAACTTCGTCAAAAGGATCATGCACCAACTGGTATGCATTATTTCATGAGTGATATAAAGAGATCTTCAAATGCTTGCCCCTTTAACTTGAGGTTGAATGCCTAGGGTCAGAAATGGGTAGATTCTAACTTCATGAGTGGTCAGCACCATTTCCATTATTTTGGAAAGAAAATTGTTCTATAAGAGAAATGCAAGAAACACCTCCAAACAGAAGTCTTTTTGTATTCATGGTTAGTTGCATCCATAACCACCAGACAAGAGATAAAAATTGATAAAACTACAGCCTTGAGGATATAACTTTATCCCTGAGGTCTCCTCAGAGTCCCAGCTTTATATAAATTTTCCATCACACTCTCAGCCAGCTGTTCAAAGTACAAGAATCTATTTCCCTGATGGGTAAGGAATCTCAGGGTAGAAAACATATTCAGAACAAAATTACAGAATTGCACTTCTCAAAAATTCATTTCTTCTCTCACTTCTATAGAACATTGGCAACTGAGTTTAAATGTTTCCAGTCAAATGTCCGTGAGAAAATGAAGTCTTTGGGCCTAGTCTTCAACACACTGCAAAGCTGTTGGAGATGGTCTTTCCCGTGCCCATTGTTTCAACTGGTCCTGAATCCTCAAATCTTAAAACCTTCGAAGTTATTTTTTCTTTGCATTTACTCTTAATGAATTCAGGGGCATTGGGCGGTTTTTTTCCATTTCCTAATATTGGTCAATTTGCTGGTTTGTCTTTGCTGTATAGGACTTACCTCTGTTTCTGAATATTGGACTGAGTTAAACCCTGGATGGCAGAAGATGGAGACGTGTTAATCTAGCTCTGTCTACATACCTGAAGTCAACTGGGTGGCTGGAATGGCCTTCTCCGCCCACCGGCTGCCCAGCCCGCCGGCTGC
>NW_006203805.1:54680-55045 GCF_000334495.1 Tupaia belangeri chinensis | reverse complement strand
TATTATAAATTAAGTTAGTAATCAAAAATTCCAGAAACACTTACACATGTATTATTTCATTTTTGTCCTCAGATACTTATCTTTATGCAAACTTGGTTTTCTGGATATTTCAACGGAAAAAGTGCAATTCCGAAGATGAATTGCCAAGAACCACATGTCCACTAGGTGGCGAAGTGAGATTCATATTGAAGCTTTGGAATTGAGCTTCTATTATGCCTCACCACTCCCACGGTTGTTATGAGGGCTGGAAGTGGGAAAGAATAAGGAGAAAATGCAGGATAGGAGTGCAGTGAGGGAGGAGGTCACGGTGCATTTCAGCTAAGAACAAATGTTATAAATTTCGATTTTTAAAAGGAACAAAATCC
>NW_006203805.1:48608-54664 GCF_000334495.1 Tupaia belangeri chinensis | reverse complement strand
CGGGGATAGCTGGCTTCCTAAAGAGGGCTGGGGAACAAGGTTGAGTGGAGGTTGGAATGAAGGCTGAATCCCCCTCTTCAGTCCCATCCTCCATAATACAGGGCTCTGCCGTACTGATGCACTGCCTACGTTTGGGGCTCTATTAGCTTACATTGAAACTAGTTGTTGTGTGCTCCAGAGTAACGACGTGGTATCATATTTAACACCACATAAACTGTTTTCACATATTTAAACTCAAAGGCTCTGGCCTTACCTGTCACAACAGGGGCACTTTTATTCAGAAGCAAAGGACCCACATGAGAAAGGTCAGAAGGTGTCACCCTTTATATCAAATTGTGTGAAATGGTTTGGGCCAATCTCTTGAATGTTTTCAGCACAGTCTTCATGGCTGGAACAGCCATCTTTTGATTTCCAAGTTTTGTTTGTCTTGTCACACACACACACACACACACACACACACACACACACACATGACAGAACAAAACTACAAAAACCCAAAAAACCTTTTCTCCAAAAATTTTAGTCAATTCAGGATGAGTCCAGCCTCCTGCTTCTATTTTCTGCCTGTGACATGGTTTGTGGTCAGCTGCTAGATTAAATAGCAAAGGTTCATCCTAAAGCTCTCATTTGGAGCTACAGAAAGGTTATTACAAGAAAGGATCAGAAAGAACTGAGGAAGGGTTGTGTAATCCACCCCCATAAAACAACATGGCTCTAGGTAAATGGTGAGGCTTAGCTGATTAAAACCCTTGCCAAAATGACCTTTTCACCTGTGTGAGCAATGCATCTTTAAGAACCTGAGCTAGAAGGGTTAACAAGAAAGCGAAAGCCTTGACACCACTTTTGGAGCATGATTCACTTTATAAACGTGCAGACCCTAATGCAGGACTTGGGAGACACTGAGGATGGTGAAAATCACAGCCAAAAATCTTCAGGGCTGATGGGGCTGAGAGGTCAAGCATTCTCTCTCTCTTTTTTTTAAGCACTCTCTTTTTTAACTTCTGTGTTTGTGTTGCTTGGGTAAGCATTGGGGACAGCTTATTAATCTTTACCTTGCTCTCAGGTAGTAAAATGAGCAATTCAGAAGTATCACACATACACACTACAATTTGAGCTTAAAAGGGCTCAGCTTAGGACAGAAACAATACCTCAGAGATCCTAGCCCAGAGAGAGTTATTTTAATATATATGTTCTTTCCTATCTTCATGTTTACATGAAGGCCTTGGTGAGGGCATTTTTACTTATTGTATAATGTATTGGCAATGTGGGTTCAACAAAGGTGAGTGCTCTGGGAAGGTGTTTTTTTTTTTTTAGTTTTTGCCATAGGGTGCATAAGCTCACCAGAGTGAGACAGAAGGAAAGTGAAAAATCACCCCACCCCCAGGGGGTGGGGGATGACCATGCTGCAATCCCTTTTCTTCTATCTTCTACTCAGGATTTTGGGTACACACATACATGTGCCTGGTATGATTTTCAAGCCACCAGGTTCTGGGACTCAAACAATGATCAGCCATGTGGAAATCTAGCGCCTTATCCTCCATGCCACCTGCTGGCCCCACTTGGGAAGAATTTTTATGTACTTGTCTCACTGCAACTTAGAAATATTATCAGTAGAAAACCTGTTCAAGGGTAGGCTTCTATATATTATGTCTTAAGTAGCCTTTGGAAGAAATTTCCAAAGTGTTTTGAAATTACATCCAGCCATAGGACCGTAACATTTTCTTTGTTAGTGGTTGGCAACTTAGTTTCTACATTTTAAAATAAGGTCACTAAGTCCCAGAGAAACTGAGAATCTTTCCCTGCAGCAAAAATATATGAGCTCCTGTCTGTGCCTAACACTAGGATTCACATTACTATACCAAACTAGTTCTCTCATTTATAGTTAGTTTTTAAAATTTCATAAGGAGAGAATTGCCACATACAGATACCAAAGGATAAGAAAGCACTGCCCTTTGGCTTTCTTTCAGTGTAGCTTTTTAGGTTGTAATTCCTTTCCAATTCATTTTTACAAAAGGCCTTTGAGACCCAGAGTAGACGTGGAAGGAAGGAGGTCTCATTGAGAGTTCCCATGAGGTAGAGGTTATGACCACATCTCGTCTTTCATGTCCACAATCCCCAGGATGATCTGGCTCTTGGAAGACAACCCCTATTTGGCCCTCTGTTAATTAAAAAAGGGAGGGCACTGCCATGGAAAGATTCTTTATTTTCTGTTCTGTTTTTGTGCCTTCTTTTTCTCTTTTTATTTCTCAGCTCCCTCTTTAACTCTCTAAGTATTGATAAGTTTTCCCTTCTTCCACCTCCTGGGGTCCCCATGCCCAGCTTCTAATACAAGTGTATCAGTCAGCTATTGCCACAATAATGCTTCATAACAAACCACCCCAAAATTCAGTGGTTTTAAAGAGTAATCACTTAGTATACTGCTCACGTGTTTGTGGCTTGGGTGAAGTTAGACTGGAAGAGGCTGTTATCCAGGTTCCTGGTCTCAATTTCCAGGCTACAGGTTAGTCTAGCTCTGATTGACATGTGTCTTATCTTCCATGGACCATCAGCTACTCAGGGCATTCGGTGATCTCCACATGTCTCACTCAGGAGCCCAAGTTCAAGAGGCAGTATCTATGTCGGGCATATTCTTCTCATAGCAGTGCACTATACTGCAAAAGGACAAGATCAATAGAGCAAACACATTTCAAGTCTCTGGAGGTATCATGACCACTAACATCCTATTGGCTAAAGCAAATCACATGGCCAAACACAAAGTCAAAAAGGTCAGGGAAGTAACCCTACATTTCAAGTGGATTTGGTAAGGGAATGTATATGTAATGCTACTTCAGTTGAGTAAAGAATTGAGGACAAAGAATATAATCTTCCACAAATAAAATGTACAGGAATAGATCATTTTACAACAAGGATGCATTGTGAGAAATGTGTATTAGGTGATTTTGTTATTGTGCAAACATCATAGAGTATATTTACACAGACGTAGGTGACTGAGCCTAGTACACACTTAGGTTATGTGGTATAGCCTTCTGTTCCTAGTACAGACCTGTACTGAATAGTATAGGTAACTGTAACACAATGGTATTTGTATATCTAAGCATACATAAGGTATAGCAAAAATACAGTATAAAAGATTTTAAAGTGGTGCACCTGTATAGAGCACTTACCATGAATAGAGCTTGCAGGACTGGAAGTTGCTCTAGATGACTCAGTGAATGAGTGACAAATGAATATGAAGGCCTGGGGCATCACTGTACAATACTGCAGACTATAAATACTGCACGCTTAGGCTACACTGCGTTTGTACAAATATTTATCTTCCTGTAAAAATAAATTAACCTGTGTTAGCCTTGTAGCCTAGTGGTTAATGGAGCTGAATCCCATATGGTGACAGTATACAAATCCCACCCCAATGGCTTGAAATACATACTGGGCGGGTGTGCATGAGTGCCCCAAATCCTAATAGAATGGAGAAATGGAGGAGAAATGATTATGTTGTATCCAATTGCTTTCTCCCTCTCCCTTTCTCTCTCTTTCTGTTGAATGCATCTACCTTCTGGCAATTATAAAAAAAAAAATCTTAGCTTACTGTAGCTTTTAAATGTACTTATAATTCTCTTAAACTTTTTACTTCTGTAATAGCAGTTTAAAACACCGACATATTGCATTGGATGTACAAAAATTGTTTTCGCTCTTTATTTCCTTATTCTGTAAGATTTTTCTATTTTCAATTCTTTGTTAAAAAGTAAAACATAAACATACACTTAAGTCTAGGCCTATGCAAGGCCAAGATCTTCAAAATCAATGTCTTCCACTTCCAGATCTTGTTTCACTGGAAGGGCCATGAGGAACAAAACAGTATGAGATTAAATCAAGCATGAGGAGAACTAATGCAATCAAGAACCACAGAAGCTATATTTGAGATTGTTGCCCATTCAACACAGCATACTGTCTTACAGTAAACTTCTTTGGATATAAGTAGGAGTATACTCTAAAATGATAAAAGTATAGTAAATACATAAACCAGTAACATGGTCAGTTTTTTTCAAGTGTTATGTAACTGTACATACTTGCACATGCTTTGCTTTTATATGACTGACAGCATCGTAGGTTTGTTCACGCCAGTAACCCACAAACATGTGAGTAATCTGTTGTGTTACAATGTCACAATGGCTAAGGTATCAGTGGAGGATAGGAAAGTTTCAGTTGCATTATAATCTTATGGGACGACCACTGCGTATGTGGTCCATCATTGACTAAAAGTCATTATGTGGAGGATGACTGCATCACAACGTACTGAAATGGTTTGTTTAGCAATATCTACACAAAGTGGACTGATCTACTTGAGGATAGAGCCCAATTCTTGCTCACTTCTGAATTCTCACACCTAGCACAAGACCTGTGTTGATGTGAAATATGAGATAAATTATTCTAGAAATAAATTACTCAATAAGTTCTTCTGGAGTCAAAACAAAGAGAGTATGGAATTAATTCTCTCAATGCCCCATTAAAAAAAAGAGGGAGAGAGAACTGCAAGAGACAACCATCTCTTTTTATTTGCAACTGTTGCAGAGTTTCTTGCCCTCCTGATTTATTTGCCTTTTTTTTTTTGCAAGTGTTAAGTGGATTTGAAACTATTGGTTCATCTTGCAGAAGCCCATCATGGCAGGCAGCCTTTACTCTGACTTTCATCTCCCTGTATTTTCAACACCTGTGTGGACACTTGCTGGTTTTGTTTTCATAAACAGAACAGCAGTGTTCCCCAGGAAAATACTTTCTTTTTTTTTTTTTTTTTTTTGCTTTTGCAGGAACTTCTTGAAATTAGGTAGGCCCCTAAAATAAGATGTGATTGTCTTGAGGCTTTTTGTTCCCCTGTGAAACTGACAAGAAATCGAAATTCCAGCATTCTATTTTCCTTTGTGATCCTGGACCTTAAAACATGTTAACTCTAATGCTAAAATAACAACAGATACCTCCCTTGGTATTATGTATATTAGAGTTTTGCAACATTACAACAGACCTGGAGGATCCCAGTCTTTATCAGTTGAATAAAATTAGCAGTTTTTTAATGCAGCACCTACTGTCTTCTTCCCATAATGTAGGCAAAAACTAATAACCGCATTTATCCTGCAATGACCCATCTCTGTCTGGTAGGAATACTATCAGTGCTCCACAAGTCCTCTGGGCATTCAATATTTTTTAAAATTTTTTATTTCATGTTCTTTCATATATTCAATCATGTTATTTAGCTTACAAAATGAATATTCCAACATGTGTACATTTCTCCCTAGTCCAGTTGGTAATACTATAAAATTAGCTTCAACAGATAATACCCCATTTCTTTGTCCCATTAATGCTTTGCTTCTCTATTTTTCTTCTAAATGTCCTTTCTCAGACTCTACTCTTTCACCCACATTATATCTGGTATTCACAACCATTTACTGTGTTTCTATATCCTTTAGTCAATCAGTTTCAGTCATAGAGTGCAGACACTTGGTATATATTAATTGGGGGCATACAATATCTCTCCTTCATAGCCTGGCTTGTTTCACCTCAGCAGTAAATCTTCCATATTCATTCACTTTCTGTAATTTTCAATCCATTCATCTGTTCGGGGGCATTTGGGTTGGTTCCATGTCTTAGCAATTGTGAAAAATGCTGCAATAAACATTGATGCACAAGCATTTTTCTGATTAAGAATTCTTTTTTTTTTTTATTTTGGAGAGGTTTTTTGTTGTTTTTGTTTTTTGCTATAGGACATGTGTGCTTGCCAGAAAGACAGAGAGAGACAGAGAGAAAGAAAGTGAGAAATCACCCCCAGGGGAGGACAATTAAGAATTCTTCTGTCCTTTGGATAGATACCAAAGAGTGGGATTGCTGGATCATATGGTAGTTCTATTTGTAGATCTTTGAGGAATCTCCAAATTGTTCTCAACAGAGGCTGGACCAATTTACATTCCCACCAGCAGTGTAAGAGAGTTACCCTTTCACCACACCCCTGCCAGCATTTATCATTTTTTGTTTTTAATCTTAGTCATTCTGACTGGGGTTAGGTGGTA
>NW_006203805.1:4515-47843 GCF_000334495.1 Tupaia belangeri chinensis | reverse complement strand
TTATATTAATTCTTCCAATCCAGGAACATGGGACATCTTTCCACTTTTCTGTGGTCATTTTCAATTTCTTTTTTTTAGCTTCTCGTAGTTTTACTTATGGAGGTCTTTAAATTCTTTGGTTAGATTTATTTCTAGATATCTTATACTTTTTGTGGCTATGGTAAATGGAATTACTTTTTTCAGTTCTATCTCAGTCTGCCTGCTATTCGTATATGGAAATGCTATAGATTTCTGTATGTTGATTTTGTATCCGCAACTTTACTGTATTCATGTATTACTTCCAGGATTTTTTTTCGTGGATACCATTGGATCTTCTATGTATACAGTCATGTCATCTGCAAATAGAGAGTTTCACCTCTTCTTTTCCTATTTAAATGCTTTTTATTTTTCCCTCTTTTCTGATTGCATTGGTGAGAATTCCAGTAATATATTGAAAAGGAGTGGAGAAAGTGGGCATCCTTGCCTTGTACCAGTCTTTAGTGGAAAAGCTTTCAGCTTTTCTCCATTCAGGATGATGTTTGCTATGGGTTTTTCATAAATAGCTTTTATTGTGTTGAGAAATGATCCTTCTATGCCGATATTGCTGAGAGTCTTGATCATGAAGGGATGCTGTATCTTATCAAATGCTTTTTCTGCATCAATTGATATGATCATATGAATTTTATCTTTTTTCCTATTAATATGGTGTATTAAATTTATGGCTTTGCATATGTTGAACCAATCTTGCATTCCTGGAATAAAGCCTACCTGATCATGGCATTCAAGATTTTTGCATTTTCTTTGTAACATACAGGACAATTGGCCCTCAAAGATGTCCTAATCCCCTGAACCCATGAATATATTATCTTACATGGAAAAGGGGAATCTTTCTGGTGTGATTAGATTAATGGTTTCCAGATGGGAAGATTATCCTGGATTATATGGGTGGGCCCTATATAATCACAAGGGTCCTTGTAAGAGGAAAGCAAGAAGGTCAGAATAGAGATAGCATGATAGAAACAGACATATTATTTTGTTGGCTTTCAAAATGGAAGAAGAGGCTAGAAATCATGGAATTTAGGTGACTTCCAGACGCTGGGAAACTCCAAGCAATGATGGATCTCTGAAGTTTCCAGAAGGAACACAGTCCCATCAACACATTTGAAACCTCGGATCTCTAAAATTATGATACATTTTTGTTATTTTTAGCCATGAAATTTGTGGCAATAGGGAATGCATATGCCTTCCAACAGCTTTCTAGTACAAATACCAGACACCCTAGAGGCCCAAGGGCTTTCACTGGCTATGGAATCAAACTTGTCCATGTACTGGGTGGACTGTGTGTGTGCCACACAATTCAATCTCAAGAAATACTCTCATCCAATGACTGCATGATGAATCTGCTAGCTTCCTTGCCACTCAGGTGGGACAACTCTGAAGTATGTCCTAGCCAATGTCTATGGGGTCTAGAAGCTGGGATGAGATCCGGATGCACACAACAGAGATCAACCACTCTGCATTGACTTCCATCTCCTTTTCTGTCTCACCTTTCCACTCCTCCATCTGTCCTTCCAGATATTGCCTCCTCAATATATTACTTTTCTCAGGATCCATTTATTAGGGAGCATAGCCTAAGATACCCAACTTCTTTCTCTGCACACACACACACACACACACACACACACACCTGGAGAATCACTGAGGCAGGGACAAAAGAATGGCTGGCAAACAGCTTGCTAATGATAGTCCCAAGATCCCAGATGGCTGCATGTTGAGGGCTCTCCCTCTGATAGAGATGGGGAAGGAGATTAATAATAAAAAAAATCTTCCTAGTAGTTTTAGGTGAAGATGAAGCAAGTTTTTATGTATAAAATTTCTGTCAAATGGGAAGCTAAAGAATGATAATGGAAGATTAATTGGAGCAGGAGAAAAGGAAATAAGTAACTTACTTTAAAAGTTGCTCATTAATCTTATGACACTGACTTATCAACAGAACAAAAGATAGCTTCATTTTAAATGAAGTAAATATGCAAAATAAATGTAATATTCTGATTTGGGGGCAAATCATTTTGCAGGCAAGTAAAATGAAGAGGTTCATTTGCATGTCCTGCGATTGGCCTGTTACTATTAATAACAACTTAGTTTGTGTAGTCATTTGCGGTTGCATCCCTTCTGTTATCTCAAGCAATCCAAATGCTACATTCGAAAGCACAGTTCCTGTTGTGTGGGTCCTCTAATGTCCCCAACAAGAGAGTGCTAATGCTATGGAGCAAGGGGTGCCAAGTGTTCCAGCATCATTCAGGAAAACTTTACTACCTTTCTTTCAACGACTTCATCTTATCAGCAAAAGCAGTTGGCAGTAAGAGTGTGGCTTTTGCACTTGGCAGTACAATTGCTGGCTTTATAAGAAATTTTTCATATATATTTTTTTCTTACTCCAGAATGAGGTCCACTGCTTACTCTGGGTCTAGAATATGTCACCTGTAAACTGTAAGTAGTTCAGCATTTAATTTTTTAAAAAATTGGTCATGGGTTACACTTGCTGGAGAAAGACAGAGATGGAGAAAGAAAGAGAAAGAGAGAAAGAGAAAGTGAGAAAGCACCCCCAGAGGGCTGGCCACCCTGCAATCCCTGTTCCTCCTTTCTCCACTCTAAGAGCTCAGTAATAAGATATTGAATAAAATAAAACTGAATGCAATATTTTTGGTAGTGAGCTATGATAGGCTGACCCAAACAGAATGGAACAATTTTATGCTTATTTTTATGAAAATTAATTAGGCATCTACTCTGTTAGTCAGAGAAGATAATAAAACTAAGTCTTTACACTTAAAGAGCACCCACTTACTGAAGCATAGCATATATGCATAAAACTACACACATCCTGAGTGTACCACTGAAAAATTTCAACAACTCTCATGTAACTGGATAAAACAAACAGAAACCAGAACATTACCAGCATCCAGCAGCCCCACTTTGTTCCCTATTCAAATGACTATCCAAGGGTAACCCTTCCCTTGAGTTCTACTACCATAGACTAACTTTGCATATCTTTGAATTTTATATAAATAGAATTATACTCTTTTGTGCCTGGCTTCTTTTGTTCAACACTTTGTGAGATTATTCGTATTTATTTTTATCATTCATATTATTTATTCATGTTATCCTATTGCTATAGATCACTCATTCTCATTACCATATAGTATTCCATTGTGTGACTATTCTACATTTTTTCCATTTTACTGCTGATGGGCATTTACATAATTTTCAGTTTTTGTTGATTAGAAATAGTGTTCTGTGAGTATGCTAAGAGACATTTTTGGGAAAGAATATATACACATTTTTGTTGAACATTGTTATAGTTTGAATATATTTCTTCCTCCCCATTCATGTGCTGAGCCATTTTTATGGTATTACAAGAGTAGAGAATTAATCCAATTATAGTGTTAAAATGTAGAATTGGGATTGGGTGGGTAATCAAGGTGGGGCCCCCATGATTGACTCCTTGTAAATTTATAAAAAGAACGAACATGGATACATATGAGCTCTTGCAATGTGATGCCCCACACTGCCTCTGCAGAGTCCACGCCAATGAGAAGATCCTGACCAGATGTGGTCTCTTAACTTTGGACCTCCAAAACCATGAGCTAAATAAACCTCTATCCTTGGGGCCAGTGGGTCGCATAGTGATTATGGTGCTGGACTCCAACAGGAGCAACCGGGATTTGAGTCTCAGACCTGGTGGCTTGAAACTCACGCCAGGTGCATGTGTGTTCACGCCCCAAATCTTAAAGGGAGAATGGAGGAGAAGGGATTGCAGCATGGTCATCTTCCCTGGAGGGTGATGTCTCACTTTGTGTGTCTGGTGAGTGCATGTGCCCTATAGCAAAATAAACCTCTATTCTTTATAGGTTACCCAGTAGTGGTATTCATTTTTAAGCAACAGAGCATGGAATAAAACAGGCATGTACTTAGAAGTGGAATCAGTTCTTGAGTTTTGAAATAGCAGTATGACTAATCAATATGAATAGCAGTAAAAAAACTCAGGGTGAGAGAAGAAAACAGGACATTTAATAGGTTGTACGCAGCTAGGTGGGGAGTATGGGTGGTTGTACATCCTGCACCAGTGCCAGAAGAATCAGTCAGTTAAGATTAAACTGGATGGGACCAGCAGTTGGTGTAATGGCTATGTCGCTGGACTCCCATGTAGTCTACTGTAGTTCAAGTTCTGGATCTGGTGACTTAAAGTCACACCAGGTGCATGTGCATGTGTGCCCAAGATCCTGAGAGGAGAATGGAGGAGAAGGGATTGCATCATGGCCATTCCCCCACTGGGGGGGTGATTTCTCACTTTCTACCTCTCTGTCTCTGTCCTTCTGGCGAGTGCACGTGCCCTATAGCAAAAACCACTAAAAAAAAAAAAAAAAGATTAAACTGGCATAGGTTACACCTTTCAGTATGAAAAGGGGTATAGACCATACACCAAGCTTATAGGGACAGTTCCATGTGGCTGACCATGGTTCAGTTCTGCCCAGTGGCTTGAAAAACACACATGTACGTGTCTACAATTCTGATGGAATGGAGAAATGAAAGTAAAAGGATTTCCCAGTGTGGAGTGCTTCACTCCTCAACTCTCTCTCTCATAAGCACATGTACCTGCTGACAATTAAAAAAAAATAACAACTTGAGAGTGTACTCAGAGCTGAGTTTCATTCTTTACAAACGGATCCTAATTATTTTAATATCTCTGTAAAGGCTTGCAATATATAGTTTGTAGAGGAGAAAGCATGAGTTCCATCTTTGATGAATGTCCATAGTAGCTGAATAACCAAAGCATCCTTAAATAGGCAAATATTTAAGCAAACTCTGGTGCATTCACACCATGGACTATTACCCAGCAATAAAAAAGGGATAAATTATTAATATGCATAGCAACTTGGGTGGGCCTAAAGGGAATTATGATGAATGAAAAAAGCCAATCTCAAAAGATTATGTGATTCCATTTATGGAAATGGAAACTTTTTTGCTACTTCTTGTGAACCTATAATTATTTCAAAATAAAAACATTTTACATTTATATTATGTACATTGGATATTCTTTTAAAAATAATTTCAAGATACCTTATTTTTTTTACAAAAACACAACACTAAGCTTTTGGCCCATTCTGCCATCATGCAAGCTACAAATGCTTGCTCAAAAGCTTCAGTAAGTAAAAATCTATTTAAAATATAGTTTCCACACGAATACAGGTAATTATGACTCCATCTTCTAGTCTTCCATATTGCTGCACCTGTTATTCTTGAAATAACAAAATTATGGAGATAGTGAACAGATTAGCGGTGCAGGAATAAGGATGGGAAGGAAGGGCTCCTGTGTTGATACAACAGTTTTGTATCATGATTATGGTGGTTACACGTGTGGTAAAAGTACATAGAACTGCATACACATACACATAAATAAATGCATAAGAAAACTGAAATCTAAATAAGATCAATATTTTATCAATGCCAGTTTCCTGTTTGGGGTATTTACTATTATCGATCTTATTCTTTGATAGTTCCATCTACATTTATGTTAGATGTTACAATTGGGAAAAGCTGGGTAATTTTTTTGCTACTTCTTGTGAACCTATAATTATTTCAAAATAAAAATGTAAAGCAACATAAATCTTTATGGGGTTGGTCCCCTTGTGCTGTGGTTAAATGCTGTGCCTAGAGAGCCAGATCCCACACAGCTGATTGCAGTTCAAATCCCAGCCCTGGAAGTTTAAGAAACACACCAGGCATGTGTACATGTGTCCCCAAATCCTGATGGAATGAAGAAAAAGAGGAAAAAGGATTGTGACATGACCATGCCGCTTTGGGGATGTGATTTTTGTTTTTTTCTCTTTCATGAATGCATGTGCCCTCTAGTTAAAAAACAAGAAAAATAAAAAAAATTAGTTCTTTATGAGTGAGATACCATTAATTAGTAAAATTAAGTTTCTCCTCTTTGTTCCTTAGGGTATGAGATCAGAGGAAGATTATATAAATTATAGGAAGTACAAGGAGGGCTTGCCCTGTGGCCTGGCAGTTAAGGCAGCCAGATCCCACATGGCCGACTATGCAGTTTGAGTCCTGGGCCTGGTGGCTTGAGAAACATGCCAGACACATGTGTGTGCATGCCTCAGATCCCAAAAGGAAGGCAAGATGGAGGAGCAGGGATTGTGGTGTGACTATTCCCCAGGTGGGTGCTTTCTCCTCTCCCTCTCTCTCTGTTGCTCTCTGGTGCTGGGCTCCAGTGTTAGGTTGATATTTCAAATTCTACCTGGCCCACTCACAAGCACACATGCCCTCTAGTACACACACAAAAGAAGGAAAGAGGATACATTTGTGTTTGGATGTCCATATGTATGTATAAATTCGTGACTCCACTGTGTCTGGGTGAGTTTCTGCCTTTGACAGAACTGAAAGCATGTTACAAGATTTTTGCATCCATTTGGCTTTTTTATTCTTAGCAACATAGCTTGCATTTATCATATATCAACACACACAGACCTATCTTATTCTTTCACTTTTTTCTTTCTTTCTTTTTTTTTTTTTTTGTATATGACAAAAAGCTATCTTCTTCTTTTAAACATTATTTTCTTCATTCTGGCTCCCATGCTTTCAATATGATTCATTATTATTACTGATTGTCAACAGCTCAGCAGAGTCTCTATGGAGTATACTACATCCCTTCCCACTTTTATAAGCAGATACACTTCTTTGCTCTTATTTATTTCTATGCACGATGGATTGGAAGGCATTACTGTGGTTGCCTGAATATAATCAGGGCTAGCATGGTAAAAGATCTTAATTCAGCTTTCTTTGTACCAGCTAGGGGTACTTTTGGCCACAGTACAAGAACTCACAGCTAATAATAGTTTCAATAATAAAGAGATTCTATTAGTTCACACAGTGAGAAGCCTGGTGATTCCATATTTGGTGTTTTAGCTCAATGATGCCTTCAAGATTCAGATCTTTGTATCATTCTAGTATGTCATTGTCAACCATTATTGGCTTTTCTGCCTTAGGTCAATGCATGGTGGTCATAAGATGGCTGCTATAGATCAGAGCATCCTATGTCTGTATTCAAAGAGGAAAGAAGAGTGAACAAGCTGTACCAGAGAGTATTCTTTGCATATTTGTCCCTTTGGAAGAAAGACATTTTGCAGAAATTCCCTGCAGACTTCCCCTTTCATCTAACTGAATGGAACTGTGTCAAATGGACACCTGTAGATATAGGAGAGACCAGGAATGTGTTTCCTTGTATACCTCTTTAATAGAAAATGGAAAGGGATGGGGATGGCTATTGTATACCAACTGACACCATCTATCCTACTTTATTCACTGTTCTAAGAGAGTATATCAGGGCCACATAACCTTAACTTTGAACTTTCCTAACAATTTTATAGATTCCCAGGTAAGTTGAAAGATTTGGGCCAGCAGGTGGCATGATCATTAAAGTGCTAGACTCTCACGTGGGTGACTATGGTTCAAGTCCAGACCTGGCAGCTTGAAAATCATGCTGGATACATGTGCCTGCATGCCCATTCCCCACCCCGCAAAAAAAATCACAGGAGGAGAATGGAGGAGAATGGAGGAGAAGGGATTGCAGCTCGGCCATCCTCCTAGAGGGGTGACTTCTCACTTTCTCACTATTTCTCTCCGTCTCTCTCTGGTGAGCACACACACCCTATGGAAAAAGCCTTGGTTAATATAAAAAGCTGAAGGATTAATTCCTTTTCTACAAAAACTCCTGGACTTATAAGTTAAGAAACTTTTCCCACCGCTTTGGGGTTTTATTTTTCATTTTCTGTTGAAGTGTTTGTTTATTATCATAGGCACTATTATATAGACATAACAATGAGAAAATCGTGTGATTATTTTGAACAACTAAAAATGATAAGAAAACAATTCAGAGCCTCTATTTTAAAAAGTCAGCACTGAACTTCTTAGCATGTCTATTCAGATTGAAATTTATTAAGACTACCTTTGAAATATAATTGAGTGATATGGAGCTCCCTAAAGAGCAAACACTGAAAAGAAAAACTCAATTTTGACTAACGACACATACACCTATAAACACAAGCCTTTAGCCTGATCCTCATTAATACAACTAAAATCTATTTCTATTTCTTGTGGAAAAAAGATAGATTTTTCTCATTTCTTCTCTAGATAAACACTGAAGACTGCTCTCTGGAAAAAATTATCACCCACACGCAGTATCTTCTTCCCCAGTGTCCCATCAAATTAAAACAACTCAACTCTCCAAATTCAGACACAAATTTCTCTTGTCAGAGCATATAAATTAGGGATAAAAATATAACCTGCAAATTAGAGTGAATACGAAAGAATGTTCCTAACTAGAAGCCAGCAGACCAAATATTAAAAATTGGCATTTCTCTCTAAAAATGTGTTCATTCACCTATTATGAAGCAAAATGAAAGGATCCAGGGAAAAAAGGGATTTTTTAACTCAAGTTCATTAATTTTATTTTGTACTTTGAAATCATGGACAATTTTAAATATCTATCTATGTCTTATTTATGTGTTTTTTTACATGTATAATTTGCACTTTGTTTTTTCCTGGAGGACAATTCTTCTGTCTTTAAAGACTCAGCTCCTTAGATGGACTTTGACTGAAGGCATGGGGCAGCACCCTCAGGTCTAAATCAGGACAGAGGTCTTTGGTCCTTCCAAGCTTCACGAGATCTATTCCTGACTACCTTGCTATGACTGGCACAACTCATACAGTAATGTAGTTTCATGTAAAGCTTGGGAAGCACATGGGCCATGAAGACACTTGCTTCAGAGGTGTCCCTGACACCTGTGACTTCTAGTTTGTTTTGAATGATGCACTTCTTAATAGCCTTGTCCTTGGGCATGCATTGGTGCAGTTCATGCAGCAAATAGGCTGCGCATGTCCATGGTCGTTTTTGGCAAGGCCATTGTTCTTTTCTTCATCTTGGAAGCAAGGCTGCAAAAGAGTCTGTCTTATTTCTTTGGTATAAAATAGCCCTTAAATATATCTACTTAGCCTACCCACATATACAGAGGTCTGTCACCTCTTTAAGCAGGCTATTTCTACCGATGGCCAGCCTTACTGCACAATGATGGCAGTTCATTACTGACCACTCTGAAGTTTGAATTCAATTAGTTCCTTGAGAACCTCAACTCCTACATTCAGTAAGTGACTAATGGTGCTAAGAAGTTGCCACATGACAGCCAACATTTATTGACTCCTTACTTAGTGCCAGGCATTGTTCTAAGGGTTTTACATATGTCATCTCATTTAGTCTTCAGGATAGCAGTATAGCTATATATTACTGTTATTATATTTATTTATTTGAGGAGTTTATGCATGGATAGAAGCTTAGTCAATAGGAGGCAAATATTTCTAAATGCTCTTTTTTGTCTCTATTTCTTGCCTTTACAAATTGCAAGAAAGGTGTATTCAAAGCTAAAGTACTCTTTTGCTATGGTTTGAATGTGTCTCCCGCAAGTGTATGTGTTGAAAACTTAATCACTTTGTCACATGGATAGATTAATGTTGTTATTGTGGGAGTGGTTTTGTTATAAAAGCAGGCTTTCTCTGGCTCATTTCCTCTCACCCTCTCATCATGTGATGCCCTCCACCATGTTACGATGCAGCACAGTGACCCTCACCAGATGTTGGCACCATGCTCTTGGTCTTCCCAGTCTCCAAAACCATAAGCCAAACCAACTTCTGTTCTATACAAATTACTCAGTCTGTGGTAATCTGTTATAGCAGCAGGAAACAAATGAAGACACTTGTCCTCATCCCACAGTTGATCTCATAAGGCATGGACTGAGGGTGGTTGGCCCTGATCAAGTACAGGGGCTGTCCATATTTTGTTTTGCTTTGTCATTGTGACCCTACCAAAAGCCTGAATTGCGAAGCAAAATTTTAAGAGTAATTTGAATAGAATACATAAATGTAGATTTCATCATTTTAAGGTATAAGATAAACATGTCATCATTTCAACTTGAAATTCAACCTCAAATTCCTCTAGAGGAGAGAATATTATATTTTAACAAAATGCTTTGTAACTACCCAATTAGCATAGGGCTTTGCTAGATTGTTTATTATAACTTTGATCTTCCCATGAAGATTCACTCCACAAAGGATGTCAGACATAAGCTATTCTCTGTGGCAAGTGTCTCACTGTCACACTTAGCCACTGGTCACTGTTGGACAACAAATACTCCAGGCTAAGACAAACATAGTCTCTATCTTAGGAATTAAAAATAAAGATTCAAAAAAAGATATGAATCCTCTGTATCTGGCTTAAACTGAAATTATTGAAATTTAAGATCTGTGGAAAAGTGACCCTGAACATGGAGAAACAAAGCTAGACAGGGAAAGAAAAGAGAATAAAGTACTTGAGCAAGGGGAAGAAGTGCTGAGAGACCATATGATATCACATGGTAGGAGAAAGAAAAGGAAAGAGGAGACCACTTTGGTCTTCAGTGTTTCTGTTTCTTTCGTCTAGGGTCTAATTATGTGCATTTTTAATTTTTGCTTTCTTTATTTGTAATAGGGCACATGCACGTGTGTGTGTGTGTGTGTGTGTGTGTGTGTGTGTGTGTGTAAGAGAGAGAGAGAGAGAGAGAGAGAGAGAGAAAGGTCCTCCAACAGGGTCTAGTCATGCCATAATCCCTTCTTCTAGTACTCCAGCCCATTGGATTCTGGCACTTGTATGCATGCTCAGTGTTATGTGTGTGTTGTAAAATTTTGCTTCAGCTCATTTAAAATGGGACTCTTTAATTAATAATTATTCTGAATAAGTGACTATTCAGGAAGTACCTTGACTGGTTCAGGTGTCAGAAATATAAACTCTGGATGAATGTGGTCCAGTTAAATTCCTCAGTTTCACTCTGATACCTCTGGATATCATTTATGCTCTTACAGAAAATCTTTTTAAAAATATTTTAAAGCTAATAGCTTAGAATTGGACTAGACAATGTCTGTGATTATGCCTCAACCCTGTAATTCTAGTGTGGTTAGCCACATAGGTAGAGAGATTTTTATACTTTGAAAAAGGGATACATTAGGCATTTATCCTAGAGAAATAAAGACTTATGTTGACATAAAAACTTGAATATGAATATTCATAGCAACATTATTCATAATGGTCAAAAACTGGACACAACAGAAATATCCTTCAGCAGGTAAAGGACTAAACACATTTGGTATAGTGATACTATGGAATAGTACTCAGCAATAACAAGAAGCACACAGTTCTGATACACATGGCAACTTGGATGCATCTCTAGAGAATTATATTGAGGGAAAAAAGGTCAATCTCACAAGGTTACATACTATATATTTCCATTTATACCACATTTTTAAATGACGAAAGTTTAGAAAGAGAGGACAGATTAGTAGTTGCTGGAGGCAAGGACGGGAGTGGAGGGGTGTTGAGTGGGAATGCAGTGGGTGTGGTTATAAAAAGGCAACACAAGAGATCCTTTCACTTGTGCTGGTGGGAATATTCTGTATCTTGACTGTGGTGATAGATATATATATATATAAACTTACACTTATGATGAATTTACAGGATTAGGGCTAGTTCTGTAGCCAAGTGGTTAAGAGAACCAGATCCCTTGGGGCTGGCAGGTGGCATGGTAGTTGAGATGATGGACTCCCACATGATGGACCATAGTTGGACTCTGGGACCTGGTGGCTTGCGTCCTCACTTTCCCTTTCTCTCTCTGTCTTTCTCTGGTCAAATTTTAAAATAATAATAACAATTAAAGTCAAATGAATAAATCATTCTATAAAGAAAGACGTAAGAGAGAAAGAAAGAAAGGAAAGAAAGAAAGAAAGAAAGAAAGAAAGAAAGAAAGAAAGAAAAAGAAAGAACAAACAAACTAGATCCCACATGGTTGACCACAGTTTGAATCATAATTATAGTAGCTTGAAAAATATGCTGGGTGCACATGCATGCATGCCCCAAATCCTAACGGGATGGAGTAATAGAGGAGAATGGGTTGTGGATTGACCAGTCTTTCTCTCTCTCTCTTTCTCTCTGTATCACTCAGACAAGTACACAGGCCCTCTGGTAATTAATGTTTTAAAAACATTTATAGCATTAATACACATACATAGACCAGTTTAAGTAATACTGGGGAAATCTGAAGACCAGTAAATTAAATCACTGTCAATATCCTGATTGTCATATTAGTTTAGCAAAAAGTTACCATTTGAGAAAACGTGAAAAATGTACAGGTGATTTCTCTATATTATTTCTTCAAACTTCATATAAATCTATAATTATCTAAAAAAAAAGGACTATAGGTTAAGCCTAAGAACTAGGCTTTGTGGTCTCTAGAATCACAGAATTAATGTTAGATATGAGAAAGTCCTTAAAACAGCATTTTTCACATCATGTTCCTCAGAAAAGTAATCCTATAACATATTCTCCCTATTTTTTTTAAAAGGTGGGAGGGGGAGTTTGTGGTCAAATAAGTTTGGAGAATGTTGTATATTTATATTTCCTCCTGGGGATTAACAATGCTCATAAATACAATAAAGGTTCTGAGAATTCTGCACATTAATCATCCATGGCTATGATAATACTGGATTATGAGTATCCGTAGAATCTCAATGACATTAAAAAAACTAAGATTGATTTAGCAGGTTGGTTGGGACTTGGCTGTTATTGGGTGGGATTGACTATAGTGATTTGCTTCTATTTCACGTGACTTACTTCCATCCTCCTGGTGAACTCTGTTCTGCAAATTATTTCCTTGTGCTAGGTTCTGGGAATAATGACCATCTGGTGAGGGGGCAGAGAATCAAATTTCACAGAAACAAAAATGTATATACACACTGCAGTAAAAGTACTGTATTAAGGAAAGATACAAAGGAGTATAAAACAGTATAAAATAAGAATCTGATTTTGTCTGACAGTAAAGTTGGTGTGGGAAGTTTTCCTTGTTGAAGTGACATTTGAGCTGATGTCTGAAGGATGAGTATCCATCAATCAAGAGAATAACTAAATATATCCTCAATAAAAGGATAGATAGAAGAGTCACCCATCCTAAAAAGGCATTTGTGTGAGATCAGACAGAGCTATCAGGTTGATTGACTAAAAAGAGTTATCAGGAAAGGATGGAATTAACAGCAGCTACTTAAGAACAGCATCTGAGGGCCAGCAGATGGCGTGGTAGTTAAGGCAGCTAGACTCTCATGTGGCTGACCATGGTTTGAGTCCCAGACCTGGCGGCTTGCTTTCTCACTTTTCCTCTCTCTCTGGTCAACTTTAAAAAATAAAATAAAATAATGGCAATGAATGCAATGAAATAAAATGATTCTTTAATTAAAAAAGAACAGCATCTGGAGCAGGTTAGGCAAGATAACATCTTTTACAGGTTGCTGGGGAGAGGAGAGGAGGTGAGGAGAGGAGAGAGGAGAGGAGAGGAGGGAGAGTGGAATTGACACAGAATAATTTCCCTTCCCTTTGCTTGTGACCCAGCTATTCAGAATAAGAACAGCTCTCTCACAGTTGAGATAGCCAGCAGCTCGCAAGCATGTGGGAAATACCCCCTTCCATCCAACCCTGTCCATTCTCAGTGTGAGCTTCAGGAGGGCAGTCTGCAGTGAGGAAGGAAAAGAGCCAGAATGCAAAGTCTACTCATGGATTCCTGCAGCTGTAAACTAGTCATAACCTTCAGGATCAAGAGTCTGAAAGGAGCTGTACTAGGCACTGTTGGTGTCCTGCCCAGATTCTTTTCACTGGGCTAGAGTTTCCACTCTCCAGCGGCTGAGAGTGTTGGCCCTAATAGCTCACAGCTGCCCCTTTCTCAGAAGTTTTCTCTTCAACCTAATGGCAGTTGCCTAACCTGAGAGGTTGTGGGCATGGGGTTATAAAAGGCTATCCAGCTCCTCAGGTGGGACTGACTGTGTGGTGTTATTTGTGCTTCAGAGCTTCCCTTGGGCTCAGGCTGAAGTTAGTCTCCACCCAAGCTCACATTCTTGACTTTTTTTCCCCCTGCTTTATCCTGCTTTTATCACCTTTTCCTAAGCACGCCCCTTCACCTCAATGAAACAAATGCATCCAAAACTGTCTTAAACTTGACTTCTAGGGAATCTAATCTAAGACAGGGGTTTGGCAGTGAACAACCAGTTAGTTATTTTTTAAAGAATAATTAACTGATTAGCATAAGTCTGGTGAAAACAAAGAAAACCTCTTCTGCCCTTCAGATGCTTAAAATGGCCAGTAAGAACTATTGAGTTGTCAGGAAAGCCATGACTCATTTTTGCATAGAAAAATAAATCATGACTTTCCCAACAACCGAATATTTGACAAAAATGATGCTACATAATGAATAAGCATACCTGAGCAGTTTGGCTCAGGCACAGGTGTTAAAAACCAATTCCTAGGACTCCAGAAAAGTTATGATAAACTCCTAGACTCTAGTTTCATAAGAAAATTGCCTCCAGAGGAAGGATCGGGTCAGTAAATTATGGCCCTTGGGCCAAATCTGTCCTGCAGTTCATTTTTGCATAATCCGTAAACTAAGAATGATTTTATAGTTTTAAATAGCCAAAAGAAAAATCAAAAGAATATTTGTGGCACGTGAAGATTGTATGTAATTAGAATTTCAGCATCCATAAATAGGGTTCTATTGAAAGCCAGCCATGCCCATTTATTTACTTTTTCTTTGTAGCTGTTTTCAAGCTTCAGTACTTGAAGTAGGCTTGAGTCTTGTTTTGTTTGAGGGAGCTCATTATTAAGAGCTAATTCCAAGATTTCTCTATTTTTCTGTGGCTAACAAGTTTGAACTGAGCAGAGAATAATAAAATAGTGTATATGTGGCTAACAGGGTAAGAGGACACAGAGTGAAAAAAAGGTGCATTGCAGCCTTGCAGGACACACAGGCAGTTTTTGTCCCTAAGAGGAAGGAAAAGGCTGATTCTCAGCAGAAGGACTTAGAGAGGTGAGGATAATGGAGTGGGTCAGCAAGGAACTTGCAGAGCTAAAATAAGTGAAAATCAGTAATTACCTTTTCACAGTGTCTAAGCACCAGGAGCCCCACTGAAGTAGCCAAAATGTATTGAATTCCTGCTTTTCTTGCTATTGATCGCATAGACCCATCCAGCAATCCTGCATCTTAGCAAGAATGATTTCTCTCCAAGAAATCCTGCCTAGAAGCAGGCCCCCATCACTGTCCTGATGACTCAGGAAAGCATCCTAGGCAGGATGAAGTCAGCAGATAGATTCCTGCAGCACAAACTAAAAAGGGGAAAAATGTTTGAAGGTGAGTAGGAACTCATTCCAATTCAGCTCACATGTGTTTGATACAGAGCAAAGTATTCTATGCCAATACCTTGTGTGCCAAGGTATTGTATATGTTACCACTTGGTTATGAGTCCCAGTTTATGGATGGAGAAACAAAAACTCAGACAATTTAAAGATATTTGTGTAGGATCACAGTGCTAGTAAGTGAAAGCAACTTGAAAGTAGCAAAGTAGAGAGGCATCACGGGGTGAAGGAAAAGGTGAGAAGTGAAGATGTTTGGGGTAAGATCCACATGTAAACCAACAGACTAAGTAAAGGAGATTACCCTCTTTAATGTGGGTGGACCTCATGTAATCAGTTGAAGGCCTGAATAGAACAAAAAACCAACCCTCCCTTGAGCAAAGAAAAAATTCTCATGCCAGATTGTCTTTGAATGGAGACATGAGGTTTTTCTTACATTTGGACTTGAACTGAAACATTGACTCTTCCCGGGTCTCAAGTCTTTTGGTTTTCACACTGGAACAGTATCATTGAATCTCCTGTTTCTCAGGCCTTTGGTCTTGAACTGGAATGATTCCATTGACTCCCCTGGGTCTCTAGCCTAGACAAATAACCCTGAAGATCATGTCAGCTTCCATAATCAAATAAGCCAATCCCCCTTATAATAAATTAATCTCTTTCTCTCTATACATGTAGATATATGTAGACATATAAGTCATATGTCACTTAACAACAGAAATACATTCCAAGAAATGCCTGTGTCATTAGGCAAATTTATCATTGTGCAAACATCATCAAGTATACTTAAACAAACCTAGATTGTATAGCATACTACACAACTAGATTATGTGGTTTAATCTATGAGACCATTGTCATATATGCAGTCTGCCACTATTGCAATGTAGTTATGCAGCATATGACTGGCTATATGTATATACATACACACACAGGTATATATGTGCATGTGTGTCCTATTGGTTCTATTTTGCTGGAGAACCCTGAGTAATATTAGTTCCCAGGTAAAAGAGCCAAACCTCTGTGCTCCATGAATTTGAGTATTGCCTAAAATATGGGAGTACAGGCTACTGGATCTTTATAGGTTGATCTCTCCTGGTGACAGTAGGAGCTACTGCCTGCTCAGCACTGTCAACTCCTGGAAGCCATCCCAGACTATACATATGTCCTTTCAGCTTCCCCTTGGAAGAGGGCAGATTTGTGGAAACCTTTCTTTATTGTGGAACATAAAGGAGCCACACTGGATTAAGCTGGCAGCAGAACTGAACACAATGAGGGCTTAGTTTGGGAATTTAGGTAGTGTTTTATCAACACTAGGATAATTCAAATGTATAATGATGGAAAAACAAAGCTTGTCATCTCATTCATACTCTTTCTTTGCTTACCTCATATTCCTCCTGGAGGGTCATCAGAAGAGGATGGCACAGGATGAGTTGGAGCTGTCTGAGCAAAAGCAAATTGAGGAAAAAGGTAAACTTCTGAATATAGTAAATTTATCCTGAAAAACCCCTCCAGTCTTGCCATGTCTCTCCCTCTCTGCCACCCACACTTTGAAGATGTTTCTAAGTTGTTTTTAATAAATGAATTCGTGAACAAATGAATGGAACGAGTTGACCTAGAGGAATCAAAGGTTTTGTCTTTTTGTTTGTTTGTTTTTCAAGACAAAGAACGAACAATCTCTTGACGTTAAAAAGGTTCTACAGTCATGGTAGATTACTGTTCACAACCTACTTTCCTTTTCCCCCATGTCCACTAGAGGAATACATCTCCCTGTTCCACTGATGCTAAGCCCAGCAATTACTTAGACAATGAGATATTAGTAGGCATGAAGCAAATAAAGTTTTAAAACATACTCAATGGCTGGCATGCATTTTTCCATCTCTTCTGTCACTATGAGAAGAGCTTTCCCTGAGGAGTTGCTACCTCTTCAGCTTAGGCTGATGAATGAGACATATTGAGCAGAACAGAAACCAGCCCACAGCAAGGCCACCCTGGCTGGGCCTGCAGCACTTGAAGCAGAGCAGCTAATTAGAGGCTACCCTTGAACATCTGAGCCAGCCAACTGACAGACACACAAGCGTAATTGTAACGTAGAAATAACTGACTGATATAACTACTGAGCATCAAGTAGTTCCAAAGGAAACCTCGAAACTGAAGACTGCTGGGCCATAGACAAAATCATGATCATGATAAGAACTAGATGGGTTTAAAAGTTTAGACCTTAAAATCAGATGAAACACTTTTTCAAGTAACCCACCCATTCATTATCTTTAACAAGAGCCTATTATGTGTGGGGCACTTTTACAAATATAAACATATGGTCTGGCAGCAAAGTCCAAAATTCCATTCTTAAATTTGACGGACTGTTCACTCTGCTTTTGTGTAAAAGTTTGAGTCTTGGTTTTCTAAATATATGTGATTCCTGTTTGCATTATCTCCATTAAGGGGACATATAAACTCCTTGACATTTTCTACTGGAAAGAACGTTCTTCTCTATTTAAAAGGCCTCTTGAGGGGCCAGCAAGTGGCATAGTGGTTAAGGCGCTGGACTCCCACATGGTCAGCCACAGTTTGAGTCCCACCCGGAAGTTTAAAACTCACCCCAGGCACGTGTGTGTGTGCGTGCCCAAAATCCCAAGAGGAGAATGGAGGAGAAGTGATTACTACTTGGCTATCCCCTGAGAGGGGTGATTTCTCGCTTTCTGTCTGTCTCTTTCTGTTTCTCCACGACCACACACACATATAGCAAAAATCTCTCTTAAAAAATAAAAATAGGCCACTTGACTTATGTATCAGTTAGGACTCTTTGCTGTGAGAGATAGAAGCCCAACTCAACCTAGGTTAAGTGTAATAAGGAAAATATTAATTAACTCACCTAGCTGAAAACTCTAGAGGACTGATATCAAGAAAATACTGATCAAGGGGTCTAAGTTATATCTTTAGGGCTCACTTTCTCCCTTTCCCTTGGATCTACTGTCTTCTATATTGGCTTTATTACCAGAGTCCTTGTGGTGAAAACATTGCAACCAAAAACCCCAGGTCCTTTCAGGATCAAATCCATAGAAAAATATTTTACTTATTATTTTTTTTTTCTGTAACTCCGACCAAGTCCAGGCATTGACTCTGACTGAGATGGTTAATTTACTTGAGTCACATGCCTCTTCCTGGACTAATCATTGTTGTGAAGGAATGAAATGTTCTGATTGGCCAGAGATGAGCTATGTATCATGATTGTGCCTTCCTCTCTCAAAGACCTACAAGCAAAAAAAGCAGAGAGAAAATAGGAATAATGCTACCAGAAATAAGGACAATAAAATCTTTATGGATGAAAAAGAAAAAGAAATATAGAATGATTACTTTAAAAGTAAATACATATGTAAATTTATTTTTAATAAGGATGCTACATGTTAAAGAATTAAGCTTGATCCCTATTTCACACAATATATTAAAAATTACTCAAAATATATCAAATGCCTAAATGTAAGAGTTAAAACTATAAAGACTTAAAAAGGAAACATACGGGTAAATCTTTGTGATGTGAGATTTAGCAATAGATTCTTAGATATGACACCAAAAGCATAAGTGACAAAAAAAAAAACCTAGGTAAATTAGTATTCATCAAAATTAAAACTCTTTCATACTTCAAAGGACAAAATAAATAAAGTGACAAGAAAATTCGCAGAATGGGAAGAATCTTTGTAAATCACATGTCTAATAAGGTATTTATATCTAGAATATGTCTTATTACAACTCAATAATAAAAAGATGGTCAATTAAAAAATGGGTAAGTTTCTCCAAAGATGATATCAAAAGATTAACACCATTAGTTATCAGAGAAATAGAAATCAAGGTCACAGTTAGATACCACTTTACACCAACTAAGATAGGTACAATAAAAAATTCAGATAATAAGGACCAGCTCCAAAGCACAGAGGTATTGCACTGCTCAAGACAAGTCAGATTCCATGTGGTGACCACAGTTTGAATCTCCAGCCTGGTGAGCCTAAACACACCAGGCATGCATGCAAATGCCCAAGATCTGTGACTAGACTCTGTGAAGAATGCTTATCTCTCTCTCTCTTGCACACATACATGCACATAGATACATATACCCTCCATCATGTATGCACACATGGACTCTATCATGACTAAAGGAAAAAAATGCAGGTAATAATAAATGTTAGCAAGGATGTGAAAGAATCAGAACATTTATACACTGGTGGTAGGAATGTAAAATGTTACAAACACTTTGGAAACAGTCTGACAATTCCTTAAATAGTTAAACATAGAGTTAACATCTGACCAAGTTATTCTGCTCCAATGTATATGCCTAAGAGAAATGAAAACATATGTTCATATGAAAACTTGTACATGAGCATTCACTGTAGCATCGTACATAACTAAAAAGTGTACATAATCCAAATTATGTACATGTCCATCAACTAATGAATGGGTAAACCAAATATGATCTATCCATGCAGCGTAATATATATTCAGCCATAAGAGAAGTGAAGTTCTGTTACATGCTACAACATGGATGAACCTTGAAAACATTACACTAAGTGAAAGAAACCAGTCACAGAAGACCACATACTAAACGATTCCATTGATATGAAGTGTTCAGAACAGGTAAATCTACAGAGTCAGAAAGTAGTCAGTGGTTGCCTGAGGTTGAAGGAGATTTGGTAATTAAGAGTTTCTGTTTGGGATGATAAATATATTTTAAATGTGATTATGAAGTTTGCACAACTCTGTGAATACACTAAAAAACTATTGGAATTATGATATGTAAGCTGCATCTCAATAAAGCTGGTACAAAAAATGTTTGTCTATCAATATCAAATTGTACATCTGCCCTAATAAACTGATACCCTATGGTCTCAACCAAGAAGTAGAAAATGGAGTTTGATATTTATAAAATAGTTTATACAATATTTTTATCCACAAAGATTTGAGCACCTCCATCTAATTTGCTTTTATTTCTGGTTTTGTTTCTTTTTCTTTTTAAAAGACAGGGTCTCACTTTCACAATCTTCCTGCCTCACCTCCCACCTGGGATCATGGATTTACTATAACATATCCAGCTCTTTATTTTTCAGACAGGGTCTCTCTACATTGCCCAGGCCAGCCTTGAGCTGGGTCACAAGTGTACAGACATGCCACCATGCCTGGCTTTTAGTTTGAACTAGGACTTGAACCCAGTCCTCCCATGTAGTTCCAGCTTTGTGAAGCACAGTACGTCAGTAGCACATGCTACTTCAGCTGGACACAATTTTGGTTTTTATTTAAAATTTAAAATACGTTCTTTTTCTACTACAGAAACTTCCTTATGCATGAAAAATGACAAATATTTATTTAACTCATAATTGAAAAAAGAATGAACTAAATTATGGATTACTGTCCAATTTTCACATATATATATTCTATTAGATATTTCAGATTATAAAGAAATGTTTTATATCATTTATTAATAAAATAATCTACATGAAATAATAAGTATTAGCTTTAGTAATCTTTTACATACATACATAATGAGCATTTTCTATTGACATTAATTAATAAAAATAGAATCTCCTAGCATCCTGAGAATTGAATTAATTTGTAACACACAATGGCACAAAAATAAAGGCAATTTTATTTTAGGTTTCTATTAATGGCCTGGAAGAGAGAATAAAGAGCAGGCTCATTAAATTCTCCACTGATACCCAATTAGAAAGTTTTCCCACACTGAGAAGGCCAATAAAATTTATAAATAGATCTAGAGACTGTGGGTTGATGTGAGCAAAAATGTAACTATGGCTATTTAATCTGTTCAATGACAAGGTAATATAGTTAGAAAAGATAAAATAACTCTGAAAATAATATATTTGGAGGTAGTGTGGCCGAAGAGAATTAAAAATTTCTGGGTAAATCCTATAGATTTTTCCTGATTCCAGTCATTAAAGAAAATGATATTGTAAACATTCTTCTATCTACCTGCAGCAAAGTGGATGCACGGATAAATTCTGAGCAATACAATTGCTCAGTTAAAGTCTGCATAATTCCATATTTGATAGATATTACCAGGTGTAATTGAACAATCAATGTGCCATAAAGAGCCTATAGTTCATATTGGACATAAGCTCACAACACAGGAATTTAAATGACAAAGTGGAATACTTTTAATCCAAACCATACCCACATAGTGGTTAAGAGTCAGGTCCGATATCAATCTTGGTTCTGGCATTTAATTACTTCTCTACACTTCATTTTACTTAGGTATAAAACCTAGATATTTTTCTTTCATAGAAAAAAAAATCTTGGATGGAAAGCCTAGTGCACTGTCTGGCACTCAGGGACCAATACAAGTGAGCAATTCTAATTATTACTATTTCAACATCCTCCTATAGGTTTTTCCTGATTCCTGGCAGTAATACCATAAATTGACCTTTCTAGTAAACAAATATGAAGCTGTTATTTGACTTAAAACATTCCAGTGACTGCAAGAAGCCTATGGTCCAAAGTCCAAATTATTTTCATAGCACATAGGGCTCTTCAAGCTCCAGCCTCTCCTTCTCTAGCTTTATATGTAGCTATTTTCCCTTTAGGCACTCTTTCAGTTAATCCAAGCTTTTTCTTCTCTGGAAATCCCAAATCTTTACACAAATTAGTCCTTTTTCCTGAAATGGGAGAAAAGAAACCTTTTTGATGAGAATTGTGAAGGGTCTGTGATTTCTACCCTGATAACAACCTGAGAAGTTAGTGTGGATTTCACAGACGCAATCAGAAGCCATGAAACCCCTGGGTTACAGACAAAGACCGTTATCATTCACGGCACAGCAAGAAGCATGAACATCTTTGTGCCAGTTTTCCTTGCTCCCTGCCCAAATTCCACAGAGGCAACATGTAGAGGCCCAGCTGAGTCACAGCTGAGGAACTCTAATCTTAGGAAGCCAAAACATTTTGTAGTGGGCGGCAAGCAAACTTGCCTGAGATTTACCTGAGATGGAGATTTTGTCTTCATTATATTAAACAGCAAACAATCTCTCCACCTGTTCTGAAGAGGGGCACAATCTCTTATCTTTCAACATTAGAAAAGACATCTTTACCAAATATCACAGGGCACAAAACAAACAAAAAAATAGCCTGTCTTTACTTAAAATTCTTCTTATCTTTTTCATCATGGATTTTTGGCATTAATTATAATTCTTAAAAATACCACATTAAAATATTTACTTTGAGGTTAGCGGGTGATGTAGAGATTAAAGCACTGGATCCCATGTGACTGACTGACTGGTTCAAGTCTCGGACCTGGTGGCTTGAAGGACACACCAAGCACATGTGCATATGTGCCCAAATCCTGAGAGGAGAGGGAATTGCAGTGTGGCCATCCCCATGGTGGGTAATTTCTTTTTTCCTCTCTCCTCTCTCTCTCGTGAATGCACATGGCCTTTAGCAAACTAAATATATATTTTAAATAATTATTTAGTTTATTATTATTATTACTTTTAAATTTGACTAGAGAGAGAGAGATGGATAGTGAGAAAGCAAGCTGCCAGGTCCAGGACTTAAACTATGGTTGGCCCTGTGGAAGTCCAGCACCTTAATCAGCATGCTACTTGCTGGCCCCCCAAAAATTATTTTGATGACTGAACTTTTGGTGTCCATCTAAATTTTGTGCTTGAGACAAGAACCTCACTTATCTCACTCTAATCCTAGCCATGTGAAGAAAACAAAAAGCAAACAACAAAACAAAAATATACAAATATACATACATATATATGTATATCTTACTATACATATGATATATATCTGTGTGTATACTTGTGTATATGTCTTTCTTTTTTTTTTCCCTATATCAATATTGAATAGAGATACATTCATGTATACTTTCTCTTCATCAGTGCCGAAGGAGTTTATTATGTAAACAGTCTGTATCTTATTTTTCATTTAATAATGTATTTTCCTCGCTTTTAACATGAGCACACAAGTCTACTTCATTCTTTTAATTGACCATGACCTTCCACAGGATTGATGCACAATACTTCCTACTAATGGGCTTTGAAGGATTTCCAGTTCTTTGCCATTAAAGAAAATGATATTGTAAACATCCTTCTATCTACCTGCAGCAAAGTGGATGCACAGATAAATTCTGAGCAATACAATTGCTCAGTTAAAGTCTGCATAATTCCATATTTCATAGATATTACCAAGCTGCTTCCCAAAACTCTTCATACTTCCACTATGTATGGAAATGCATGTTTTCCCACACTCCTCCAAACACTGAGTATTAATAAACTTACAAAATGTTCGCTGATAATGCATGGAAAATATTCTTATCTATGATTTGCGTTTTTAAAAATTTACAAGCGAATTACAACATGTTTTCACACATTTATTGGCTATTTATAATTTATTTTCTGTAAATTGTCTGCTTAGATCTTTTCCCCATTTTTTCTATCATCTTGCTTTTTCTCATTAATTAGGATTTTTTTTTGAACAAATGCCATAATGAAAATGATGCACATAATTTTCTTGGCTTGCTATTTTTCAAATAATTTTTTGGATCATTGTCCTATGCAGAAGTTGTTTTTCTTTCCCAAAGTTATTTTGTTCATGATAGAGAACATATGTATATGCATGAGAGAGAAAGAGAAAACATCCCCAATAGGGTCTGGTCACACTGATACACTTCCTTCATCCCCCAGGCCTTGGATATGCATGCAGGCACCTAGTATGTTTCAGATCCACTGGGCTGGGAATCCTAGCCCATGATCAGCCATGTGGCTTGTAGCGCTGCAGTTTAGTATACTGTGCTGCAGAGTCTAGGCCTGATATTTTTTTCTTTCTTTTTTTATGATTTTTTATAGAGTCTGAATTTTGTATCTTTCTTCCAGCCTAGATAACACATTTTAAAATGAAAAACAATACATTGTTTTTTCCCTGAAGCAATCACTCTTAAAACAAATTTTGAAAATACGTAGGTGTATAAAGTACAATGTTAAAATAACACTAGCCTTCCCACTTCTGCTCTCATCCTTACTACTTGTTAACTGCCTCCTGGTTTGTAAATAATCATATACTTATATAGAAGAAGATATATATGTACATACATACAAACATATGTGAAAAATTATATAACACACATTATATAATGACCAGTACCTTTACATAAGTTCCTGACCATTATAGCTGCTCAATTCTTACTAATTTTTTTCTTGTCCTTTTCAACAAATTCTTTTTATTTATTTCTTTTACAGAAGTTCACTTTTATTTATTTCTTCTACAGAGAGGGAGACAGAAAGAGGCATAGAAAGGCACCCCTACGATGGCTTTCATGCCATGATCGTACTCCAAGGTTCAGCCAGCCAAGATCATGGATTGGCATGTGTGCCTGGCTTGCACAGTGAGAGCTCAGGACATAAACTTGAAACCTTCCCATGTGGCCTCAGCATTACAAAACTTTGTGTTATTGTCATACCACTATGGCTGGTCTATTTCACCTTCCAAACAAGTTTCCTTATCTTTGGTGATGTCTAAAGTCTCTCCCAATTCTATGATTTGACATAATTTTTTCCTATATCCTGCTTTATGCAAACCCAACTCTAGCCACCTGGCTTTTATTTCCTGTTTGACTTATGATATTTATACAGTTTCTAGGACAGCTCATTGTTTTTGAATGTGCATGAGTCTTGACTATCTCATGATATCAAAATCCAGTTACTGTCTCAACATCTTTCATCAAAGGCATTTGAAGTAACCTCAGAGGAGCAAGATAAATCAGGATTGTTGACTTGTATTTTGCCTCTCAACAGGACCCTCTTTAAAACCACACTTTCTGAAGAATGTCTAAGTAGAATACCCACTCCAACCTTCTCAAGTATTAGAAGTCTGGAATCCAACGTACTTTGGCTTGCATATCGTCACTACCTTATTATTCCATAATTTGTGATTTTTAAGCTTAATTTGTTTTTAATATTATTATTATTTTTAAAAAACTTCTTCCTTTCTTCTGAGAGAGAGAGGAAACACCTCCCAACAGGGTCTTGATGCTGTGATCATCCAAACCTGGATCATGGTCATGCATGTGCTGGGAATATTCAGGGAGATCTCCAGACACAAACATGAGATCTTCCCATGTGGGTCAGTCTTGCAGGGCACTGCATTACCACTGCACCACCAACTAATCTCAGTGTAATTTTTGACTGACAAATTATAATTTATACATCTATGGGGTACATTGCGATGTTTTGGTTTATGTGTATTGGGATGATTAAATCAAGCTGATTAATGTGTCTATCACTTAACTTACCTGTCATATTTTTATGGTGAGACATTTGAAATTTACTATTATTGTGAAATATATATTATTATTGACCTTAGTCATCCTGTTGTGTAATAGAACTCAAAAATCTATTCTTCCTGTCTAAAATTTCATGCCCCTTTCTCAACAACTCATTCTTCCCACCCTCCTCACCTCTACCTCCTCAGCTCTACCTCTCCTATCCAACCGCACCCTCTGGTAACCACCATTCTACTCTCTACTTTTAGATTCCAGACATAAGTGAGATTATGCAGGATTGGTCTTTCTGTGCCTGGCTTATTTCACTAGCATGATATCCCCAGATTCATTCATGGTGTTGCGAATAACAAAATCCTCCTCTCTTAGGCTTGTGTAGTACTCCAATGTGGATATGTATCACATTTCCTTTATCCATGCCTCTGCTGATAGACACTTAGTTTGATTCATATCCAAGTTATTGTGAATAAAGGATAAAGGAGTGCAGATATTCCAACACATCAATTTCAGTTCCTTTAAGTATAGACACAGAAGTAGAATTGCTGGATCATATGGTAGTTCTATTTTTAGTTTTTCGAGCAACAGTCATTCCATTTTTCAGAATGGTTGTACTAATTTGCACTTGTACCAACAATGCTCAAGAGTTCCCCTTTCACTTAGCAGTAAATCTTCCATATCTGTCCACTTTCTATCAAATGCCAGGATCTTGTTGTTTTTATGGCTGAGTAGTATTCCATAGTATATATGTAAGGAGGATGAGAAGGAAGAAATCAAGGGGAAAAAGAAAGAAGCAAAATATTTTAGGGACACAAAAATGAAAAATTACCTGTTGATGATGTGTATGTAAATATATTTGTTTGGACTGATAGACAATGTACTCATGCTGAGAGAATTCATCTTGTATGGTGTAATGATATACAGTGACAGAATGTAAAAAAACTAATAAAATAAGAGAAAAAATATTTTTTAAAAAGTCTGTATGGATCATCAGAGGAAAAAAAAGAGTTCCTTTTTCTCTGCATCCTATGCTACCTTTTTGATAAAAGCCACAATAATAGGTGTGAAGTGATGCCCCTTTGTGGTTTTAATTTGCATTTCCCTAATGAGTAGTGATGGTAGTTGGTCTTTTCACCTACTGGTTTGTCATTTATATATCTTTTGAGAAGTGTCTGTTCAGGTCCTGTGCCCATTTTTTATTTGGGTTATTTGTTTTCTTGCTAGCGAGTTATTTGAGTTCCTTATATAGTTTGGATGTGAATCCCTTATCAGGTACATCATTTACAATATTTTCTTGCACTCTAGAGTTGTTTCTTCACTTTGCTGTTTCCTTTGCTGCATAGACACTTTTTAGTTTAACGCCATCCCATGTGTCTATTTTTGCTTTTGTTTCTTGTGATTTCAGGATCACATCCAGAAAACTGTTGCTTAGACCAATGCCATGGAGCTGTTTCCACATGTATCTCTTATTTCTCTTAACTTTTTGCACTTAGGTACCTACTGAATAGTACAACTCAGTAAAAAAAAAAAATCTATATCTCCCTTACCTAGAAATCTTGCTTTACTTTTCCCTGGTGAAGATATAGAATTTAAGCAAGCTGGGTATTTGCCTCATCTATTATCTATTGATTCTGTATTTTGAGATACACAATATCCATCTAGATATAGTTTTAGAATTCTCTGAGAGGTGATTCTGGTACAATGTGCCAAAAGCCATTGATATTTCTGGGGCAGGGTTTGTACAAGCTTAGTAGTCTTAACCTTAGTGATAATGTGAATTATTACACTAATGCTGTAGGGCTGGGGGATGGGGAAGGTATGAAATTGCAACATTAAAAATGGATCTTTCTTTCCCCTATTTTCCTTCTTTCTTTTTTTCCTAATTTTTTCTAATTTCACACAGAATTACAGAAACCTAAAAACAAAACAAAACAAAACAAAACAATGTAAGAAAAATCTATTCTGTATAGTGCAAGAACACAATTGATGTGAGGGAAATTTTAAAATATGTATAAACTGACCAGCCTCATCTATAAGTACTACTTAATTTCAAGCTGAATGACACATTTCACCAAGTGAATATTATAGAATATTTATTTCATTTATTTTATTACCTATATATCTCCAGAGGGACTAGGGAAATAAGAGCAGAAACAACTAATTAAATGTCTTGGTGAACTGGTAAGTAGCTGAAACTTGTTTATAAGCTTGGTATACTGCATAATTAGATTGTAATTGGGGAAGGATAAAATCCCCAATGCCTAAGATTCTAATTTTTCTCTGTGGAGTTAAATTTATAGATGTATGCCATTGGTGGCTTACTTAGATAAATGTGTATGCCTCACTTCCTTTCAACAGATTTCTAACTATCTAAGTCTTTACTGTTGACAATCATATTATGAAGTCATATGACTTGGGTTTGTAGAGATTTAACCCATTACCACAAAGTGTATCTGAACCTCTCAAAAGGGAGTCAATAGTAGGATCTACTAACCCTAAACAAATGTCTATCCTATGACCAAGAAATTCTAAACTCCAAGTATATATGTGGGAGAAATGAGAATTTATGTCTATCAAAAAACATGGCCTTGGGGTCAGCATGTGGTGTGGTGGTTAAGGTGCTGAACTTCCACACGGCCAACCATAGTTCAATTCTCAGACTTGGCTGCTTGAAATTCAAACCATACATTGTTAAATGCCTAATAATAAAAATACCTGCCACCCCCCAAAAAAAAAAGAAAGAAAAAGAAAATCATATAGGGCACATGTGCATGAGTGCCAAAAACTCCAAGAGGAGAATGGAGGAGAAGGGACTGCAGTGTGGTCATTCTCACTGGGGGGGGGGGTGATTTCTCAGTCTCTCTCACTCTTTCTCTCTCTCTCTCCAGCAAGTGCATGCATCTTATGGCAAAAACTTTAAAACAAAAAGCCAAGGGAAGTTTATAGCAGCTTTTTCATTATAGCCTAAATATGGAACAACCTGAATGTCCATCGATAGTGAAATGGAAAATAAACTGTGGCATATCCATACAGTGGAAAACTCCCCAGCAAAAGAAGAGAAAGAATTGCTGATATATGCAGCAGTATGAATAACTCTCCACATATTAAGGCAAATGAAAGAAGCTAGACACAGAGAGTGCATGCTGTACACAATATTCAAGAAGAGGTAAAAATAACCTGTAATGATAGAAGTTAGAACAGTGGTTATTGCAGTGGAACATAGGTAGGGAAGGGTGTTCTTTAAAGGAGAGAGGCACAAGGGAGCCATCTAGGGTGCTAGAAATGTTCTAGATCTTCATCTGGGTAGTTACACAAGTATAGATATTTGTAAAACTTTTAAAAATGGTACACTTTCATGCACTCTACACAGCTTGCTGTATGTGTGTTACACCACGATAAAAAGCAATAAACAAATAGATCCATAAATAAAGTTTTACAGAGGGAGCTCTTTTGTCACTACCAAGTAAATACCTGGACAGAAACTGCCGGAGTCCATTGAGTCTCAGATTTTGTGTGGAACCGAGGTTTAGCAGTGGGTGGATGTCCATGGGTAAGTTAGAAACAATTGCACTCAGGGGTCCCTGCCTCCTCCCTTCTTTGTTACGTGCATTCCTTATCCTCTGGTCTTCGTGATCATTTGGGCAGCTATGTCATAGAGAAAGGGATATTACCACAGTAGTGTGTGGGAGTGTGTGTTGGTGGAGAGACAGGAAAAAAAATGAGTTTCATAAGCTTAGGTCCTGAGGGGACTCAGAGCACAAATGAAAAATAAATTAGATGCAAACTAAATTGTGATAAGATGGGATAAGCTTCCCGCCAAGCAGACTAGATTAAAATTTGCCAGATAAGAGAATAATAGTAGGAGAGAAAGCAAGAGTGAGAAAATGTGGGTCCTTGAGAAAGAGGCTCAGTTCTCTTCACAGAACTTTCAGATAGAGTAGTGGCCTCAAAAGATATCTGTATCTGGCTTCCCAACTTCTTTTCTTGACTATCTTGCAGATTCCATATTTTTCTTTTCTTATTGATTATGAATATTCCCAAATGATCAACCTTGAGAATTCTACTTTCCTTTGTTTAGAATCTATTGGGTCAGAAATGTAATAGTATCTATTTAAATAGTGTCACAAATGAAAAAGTGATTTTTTTAAAGTGAAGAAGTGGGAACGTGTGAGGAAAAATATTAAGGAGAAAAATAGACATTCAAGGCATTTATAGGACACAGAAATAGATTATTGTCTGTTCATGATAGCGTGTATAGTATCCTCAATTGGACTGGTGCAAAGAGTATCCATGTTGGGAAAATTTGCTTTACAAATTAAGTGATGTATAATGATTGAATGTATAAAAGAAATTAAAATAAAATAAAATTTGAAAAAAAAATTCAATTCATTCCCACATTCTTTTATTGAAATTTAATTTTTAAAAGTTTGGCTCAAAACTTTCTACTAACGATTCTAACTCCAAAGATTTTCTGACATGAGTAGTCCTTTAAATTTTATGACTGATTGGTATTGTTATCTCAAATACATATAATTTTGCTTAGTGAAAAAGTAATTTAAAAATACAGATCAGAGGTTGGTCCCATAGCATAGTGTTTAAACCCTGTGCATTGAGAGCTGGGTCCCACACAGCTGATTGTGGTTCAAATTCTGCCTTGGTGGCTCAAAAAACACACTAGGTGCATGGAGTGATGCCCAAAATTGTGATGAGAAGGAGAAAAGGAGGGGGAAAGGATTGTGGCATGACTAGGCCCTATTGGAGGAGTACTTCCTCCCTATCTCCCTCTCTCTTTTTCTTTCTCTGGTGAGCATATGTGCCCTCTGGTAATAACAAAGATAGACTGAAAAAAATAGAAAAAAACTTCCTAATAACAGAATTTCAGTACTTGAAAGTCAAATTTTTGACTTGCCTACCTGAGACACTTGGGAGATTTATTCTTATGTCTCATGATTAATGTTCTCTGTGTTCCATTTGTGCTGGGAGAGATTCAGCTGCCTGTTTACAGCCTTTTTTGTCTTTTGATTTTGGCACCATAAATAGACATAGCAGGAGATATGAATGGAGTTTGGTCTTTATTGGCAGACTGAGTCAGGAGCCCAAGATTTATTAATTTTCATGCCTGAGAGGCTTTGGATCTCAGAACATGTATTGGGCTAGCGAGCAAATGGCACTTAACCTTAGATGTGGGGATTTTCTGACAAACGAATGAAGGCTGGAATGGGACACTGTCATGTATTAACCCAAACATCACCATTTTCTTGTTAATATGTTAACATTTCTTTTTTTTTTTTTATGAGACAGATATTTGCTATTGGACGCATGCACTCACTGGAGAGACAGAGAGAGATAGAGAGACAGAAAATGAGAAATCACCCCCCAGGAGGGATGGCCACGCCACGATCTCTTCTCCTTCATTCTCCTTTTGGGATTTTAGGCACTCACGCACACGTACCTGGCATGAGTTTTGAGCCTCCGGGTCTAGGACTCGAACCATGGTCCACTGAATGTGAGTCTAGCAACATAACCATTATGCCATCTGCTGGTCCCGACACATTAACAGTTTTTTAATATCATGCTTCTCCTTTCATTGAAATAATGACAGTGTCACAGTAACACAGAGCTTTATATTTGTCTTCTTTTTGAAACACAACATTATTGAGTTACACATACAGATCAAGTTTTATAGTTCTCAAGCATGAATATATTTCCTTGAAAGTGGGCCAAATGAAGAGAATCACCAAATTTGTGAAATCCACCATGCATTTCAGATTTGATACTTCACACATCAGCAAAAGGTTGTCAGCAAGTCAGGAGACACAGAAATTTAGAGATGGAATGAAATATTGCAGCGTCCCTGTCAGACTTGTCAAGTCTTTGTTTTCCAAGCTTTGTAGGAGGCAAAGCTTAGCACAATGAGTGGGGAGAAATCTCTGTATTTAAAAGGTAGAGCAGCATTTCCCAATAATGCAGTTAATAGTCAGGTTGTGTTTATATTGTTCAAAGTGTCTTTATCTGTACATCATAATATGTAAGTCTATTAAAGCAAAGGCAGCATGCTGTCATTGTTGCTTGCCTTCTCCACAAGGTATATTGAACAGTAGTCGGAAATTTGTAACCCACTGAATACACTTAGAGTTTATATTTTTGATGTACATCACTCTACTCAAGTCCCATTCATTAATGTGCATTCCTTTGTGGATGTGATGGGGAAATGTAAATGCCAAGACGGATGGAAACTTTCTGGTTTTGAATTGTCTGTGTGTGGGCTAGTAGCTTTTTTCCTTGACATCTTTTCTGGAATGGGAAGAGCTAGAGGCATAATAGTCACTGTCATGATTTTAATGCTTAAATTATTGATGTTTAGAAAAGAGTACATCATCTGTTACTTAGACACTCTCTATAGCCCACCTATCATTGCAATTTTGTTTATGATTTGTGATGCTTTATTATTTCTTACTCACGGGGTCAGGGCCACAGAATGATTTGCCCTCCCTTTTTATTACTGGGTCATCCCAGCATTTACCATGGTGCAAACTGTAAGAAAGCAACTTCACAAGAAGACTTGGGCCTCCTCAAAATCCTATGGTCACATCTCAGTAATGCTGAATTCATTTCCATTGGATATGGTGGTTTCTAATAGTCTATCACCTGTCATTTGATTTCATCTTCTGTGTAAAATCTTTACCTCTAAGTATATACAGTGTCAACAGGAGTGCCTTTTCTGTATCAGAAATGTGATGGCCTTCTTTAATGCCTCCAGTAATTTCCCAGACCTCCCTTTAATAACCTTGTAGTATGGGGACCGGCAGTTGGCGTAATGACTACGTTGCTGGACTCCCATGTAGTCGACTGCGGTTTGAGTTCCAGACCTGGTGGCTTAACCTCACGCCGGGCACATGTGCGTGCGTGCTCAAGATCCCAAGAGAAGAATAGAGGAGAAGGGTTTGTGGCCTTTCCTTGTCATGAAGACTTGCCCAGAAAGTGGGTTGAATTGTCAGGTCCAGGTAAGATGTGCCTAGCTGAGAGGGGCTGGCAATGTCAGAGCAGGGTAAGAAGTTATGTGACTGCATCAGCCACAAATGGTACTTTTAGATTGTCAGCCGCTGCTTCGTTTTCACATCATTTACAATCAATTATAGGACATCACCCAACCAATGGACTGGTAATATTATGGCTCTCCTCATGTACCATGCACTTCTTTGAACTGTTTTGTTTTGTTTTGTTTTCTCACTGGATTCTTAAATCATATTGATTATAGTTTTGAAAATATACAACACAGGGACTAGCAGTTAGCATAATGGCTGTGTCACTGGACTCCCATGTAGTTGACCACGGTAAGAGTCCTGGACCTGGTGACTTAAAACTCACGCCAGGCACTTGTGCATGCATGCCTAAGATCCTGAGAAGAGAATGGAGAAGGGATTGTGGCATGGCTATCTCCCCTGGGGGGTGATTTCTCGCTTTCTGTCTTTCTCTCTCTCTCTCTGTCTGGCAAGCACACGCACCCCATAGCAAAAACCTCTCAAAAAAGAAAAAAAAAAAAGGATCTGGTCTTTGGAGTTGAGTAGGTCAAGTTTTGAGTCATGGCTCTGCTCTGTAACCTTAAGTAAATCAACTTAACTTTTCAGAATATCAGCTTTCTCCTAATTTAACACAAACAAAACACAGCAGAAAATACTGTGGTGAATAAAAGTAGTAGAGCACATAAAGTGCTGGTGGATATTAGCTCGTAGTAGATGCTCATCTGAAGTCGATTCTAAGCTTTGCCTTTCTTTATGGAAGTCTTACCTCCCTCACTCAATTATATTAATTCGACAAATGTTAGTTGAGATTATGGGATTCACTTTGTGGAAGGTTATGGGGGGGAATACAAAGATGAACGACACGGCCCTGTCCCCAGAAAACAACATTCTAACACGTTGTTTTTCAACTTTGGTTGCACTTTGGAATCACCAGAGGAGCTTTAAAAATGCCAGTGTCTAGGCCATGCCCAAGGACAATGATATCTGAATCTCTGGGGATCTCCCAAGGACCAGTATTGCTTTAAAAGTTCCTACATCATTCCAATGTGCATCTAAATTAAGAATCACTATCTGAAAGGTAAGTTAGATGTGGAAACTATTACAGAGTTATAATATCCAATTCTGTTTGCCACAGAAGAGTCACAGCCAATGAATGGGTAGAAAGGCTAAATCACCATGAAGAATTTGGTACATAACCTTAAGGAACTTGGATTTTATCTTAAAGATGTAGAAAATTATTGAAAGAATTTCTGATTAGTCCACCCATACCTGCCTTGGACGTTATCACTGTAACCTTCCAATAAATTGCCTAATGGCCTTTTCTGGCAGATAAAACCCTCTTCGTTCTCTGCTTCTGTGCATAGCAGACTAGAAGTATGGGAGAAGCAAGCAACCCACACCTCCACTATAGCAGTCACTGACAATTTACAAGGATTGGTATGTAAGTATCTCAGTTACCACATCCCTTGGGTGTGACAACTGTTGAATCGATTAATATAATTGAGGGAGGTAAGACTTGTGTAAAGAAAGGCAAAGCTTATAGATAGGTTCTATACTGTCTCCTAAAGTTCACAAGCAGGACTGAGTTATGGTTGCCCACAGTACTAACTTGATAATTCATCTTTATTTGGCTTCCTTCTCTTCCCCTTTTCCCTTCCCTACTTTTATACTTCTGGGTTTTTCAACATAGACATTATTGACATTTGAGCCTGGCTAATACTTTGTTGTGTAGGGCTAGAGATGACTGTCCTGTGCAGTTTCAGTGTTGGTCTCTACCCACTAGGTGCTAGTAGCACATTCCCTCCACTGAAGTTGTAACAGCAAATAATATTTCTAGGTATTGTCAAATATCCCTGGAGGAATAAGCTGCCTCCCTATCCTGCAAGGTTAAAAAAAATCCACTGGCCTACTGGTATTTCTTGGAATTACCTCCCTAAAGAAGTACTTGCCCTTGAATCTATGTCTTAGTTCTGCTTCTGGGGAACCTAAACTAAAAGAAGTTAAAGAGGGACACACCAGGGACATACAGATCAAATGTGAGATAATCATGTCAGCTCGAGATAGAAATAATAATGATCTGAGCCTGAGTGAAGCTGAAATAATAGAGAAGGAGAGGTAGATGCAAGAAATACAAAGATATGTAATTAATAGAACTTGGAACCGTAGCGTATGTGAAGAATGAACCAGAACAAAAAAATTTAGCATGCTCCTGGTGGTGCCACTCACTGACAGAAAATCCAGCAATGAGAGCAGGATTTAAAAACAAAATCTGTTATTTTTCAAAGGGGATTTGTGGGAAGATGGAGATGTTGGATTCCATTTTATATCTCATTGAAGAGCCATGTTGTAGTGTCAACATTTCTGTAACTTCCTAGGAGAAATGTCACTTTAGATCAGTGATTCTGAATTTTGACTGTGCCTTCAGATCACCTGGGAATTTTTTGAAATATCTGATATCTCAGCCTTCACACTCAGAGACTTAGATTGAATCGGTCTGAGATGTGGCCTAGGCAGCCGCATTTAAAGCTCCCTGGGTGATCCCACTGTGCAGTCAGTGCTGAAAAATTTAGTACTATTTCATAATATTAGATAAATTGTTTAGAGAAAAGATCTCTCTCTTTCCCACAAGCATGCACACATACACACATGCACACACAAACACACACTTCTCAACCTTTCATCTTGTTTTCATACTATAAATATAATGGTATTATTAATTTTAAGTGTTAAAATGATGCTAAAGAGAATAATTAAACAGTAAAAATTATTGAGGGTCAGCCCCATGGCTTAGTGGTTAGGGAACTGGATCCCACATAGCTGATCATGGTTCGAATCACTCAAAAAAACATGCCAGGAATGTGTGTACACATGTCCAAATTCCCAACAGATGGAGAATTGGATTGTGGAGTGACCATGTCCCATTGGAGAGTGCTTTCTCCATCTTTCTCTCTCTGTCTCTCTCTGGTGAATTTAAGTGCCCTCTGGCAATAAAACAAACAAACTATAAGCAAAACAAACAAACAAACAAACAAACCATCATTTCCTCTACCCAGGTAATTTTCTAAGCATTTCTTATGCTTTATCTTGTTTAATACTCACAAAAACCTTATGAGGTAGAACTTTTATTATATCCTTTTTACAGATGCAAAAACTAACCCTTAGGGCATTTGACTTCATAAAATCTTGTATTTGGTACCAAGGCTACTTGACTTCAGAGTCTAATCTGTCAGCCACAACACTAGATGGTAGATCCAATTTCCTCATTTTGCCCAAGCCTTTTAGCTTATTGGGAAATTTAATTAATATGTGAATGAGAAGCTGAGGAAATAAAATAAAGTATTCTACAATTTTCGTGACAACCAGGAGCTTTTCTATAAATCACACAAATCAGGTGGATTTGACCTGATTATGATAGAAAATGATGATTACCTTTTCAGGACTGAACATATATTTCCATCTCTCAAATTCACACATAACTCAAAGCTTATCTGACAAAGAATTTTGGCTGGTGTTTTAGAAAGCTTTATGAGATTACATTGCTTTACTTAACAATCTTTTTAGCAAACAAATTGATGATTATAATTTTTTTTTGCTTGTTTATTTTAAACTCTGTGTAAATTTGAGGAGGGGGATGTAATAATGAAAGTAACATCTACTCTGTTTCCCTGGCATGGTGGTTTCTACTCTATCCCATTATGGTCTTAAGTTTCCACTATCCTTTGATGTTCAGCAATGAAAAGAATGATTAGAGAATAACTTTACTGGCATTAAGTACTTTATTTGAAGCATATGACACATGGCCTATTTACCTACTTTTTTGTAATTTATAGTATCTTATTTTCAAAGAGTGTGAAATACTTCACAAATATTTATTTTATCTTTATAATATTTCTGTGATGTTCTGAATGGACAGGCATATTTAATGTGCCTTGTATTTTCTTTTTATTGTATTGGTCCTATAAAAAATTTACCAAGTGGCAGACATTCTTTAAGAAGTATTAAGAATTATGATTGCTTTATTAATTTTTTTTTAGTTTTTTTTTCCCATAGGATGCATATGCTTGCTGGAGAGAGACAGAGAAAGGGAACGTGAGAAATCTCCCAGGGAAGATAGCCATGCCATAATCCCTTCTTGTCTGTTCTCCTCTTGGGATTTTGGGTACACATATACATGCACCCAGTGTGATTTTCAAACCACCAGGTCCAGGACTTGAACCATGGTTGGCCATGTGGCAATCCTGCACCTTAACCACCAATGTCACCTGGTGGCTCCTCTTTATTAAACTTTTTTTTCATTCTTTAAGATTATTTCCTCCATGAACAAGAGAGACAGAGAGTATCCTTGACAGGATCTTGATGCTGCAAGCCATCTTCAGCCTTAGTCAGCCCCAGATCATGTATGAGAACATTCAGGGAAATCTCTGGACACAAACCTGAAACCATCCCATGTTAAGCCTTGCTGAGCATCACATTTTACCACTGTATCATCAGCCCTAGAGAACTATGATTTTTATGTTAAATTCTCTAAGTGTGGTATTCATGTTTTTAAAAATGATGCCCATATGAGCAAGTGGTATGTTCAGTGTCAGTTTCTATCACATCAGTTTGTGAACTGAGACTGCATAGGCCAGGAGTCCATAAACTTTTTCTATAAAGGACCAGATAGTAAATATTTTAGGCCTCATGGACCATTTTGTGTCTATTGTAGCTACTCAACAACTGTGTCACCATGTGAAAGCAGCCATAGATAATATGCAAATAAGTGAAAATGATGGAGTTCCAACAGAACTTTACTCACAAAAATAGGAGGTAGTCCAAATTTGGTCCCCTAGGTTTTATTGTAGTTTTCCAACTCTTGGTGTAAAATCATACAAAAAAAGCTCTAATGTTGACTTCTAGATTCAAAGTACTAAGTCCAATCTTCATTTATGTGTGCATTTTAAAGCTGTCAGATAACAGTCTCTAAATAAGAATGGTTAGGTTGTGTAAATAAACACAGCTGGGCAAATCCTATTAACATTATCCCAATTGCCATCAACCACCTTGCCAATCTTTGCATGGATTCAGACTGATCTTAGAAGCTGGGAGGAAATTGGGTTACAAACTTGATCTAAGTGAAATTTGGTTGTGACTTGTTGCCCAACAGTAATATGCTTGAAATGTGTAAAACAAGGAAAACAAATGAACATTCTAGAGTATGCCCAAGGCCGTCTACTTTGTACATCACAGAAGAAAACCAATGGCTGCAAATGTGGCCTTTGAGGTGACTCCCATTTGGGACGTCACTTAGTCCAGGTGGTCACTTATTTCATGCTAATAAAAACAGTGGTACCTTATACTGAACAATTGTAATTTGTCATTTTTCTCATATGAACCTTACTGCTGCCACTGAAGTAAGATATTCTTATCCCTATATAATTAAAATCATTGAGGCTTAATTTCTCCAAAACTGTTCAACTAATGAGTGATGGAATTGATATTCAGATCCACAGGTTCTGACTGCGAAGCCTGTATTCAGAATTTCCACTTGGAAAACCCCCTCTACATACAATGTTCTGATAGTAATAATAATCTCCATAATATCAACTTCATGGACAACAGCAGCAGTCAATATCTATTGAGCAGTATGAGGTGCCTGGCACTGTTCTAATTTATTTATAAGTGTGACCTCATTGACCTCTTTCATCAGGCCTATGTCATCCTCATTTTCTAGATTAGAAAACAGAGCACACATAATGACCCAAACAACCAATCTCAAGGCAACTCCTAGAGTAAGAAAGCACCACTCACTCAAAGTGAAAACCAACCATGCAGGAAATGCTTCCTTTACTTTCCAGTTTGAGAAGAGGAGAAAAACCCACTGAGGTCTAGAGAAGTAGTGAAGGCTCAGCTTGGCTTTGTATTCTCACTGCATCTGTCTTTGCTCTCCCTTTCATGTCAACTCATTTTGTGCTGATCAATTCCAACCTCCCTAGAGTCTTTACTATGCTTTAGGGTGAATCTCACATCAAAGCCACACATTTTGAAGATGCCTCACATGGACAATAGCAGACAATAGATCTGTCTGTCTTTCAAACGTGAGATAAACCAATTACTTCCTTCTGCCTCCCCTTTTCCATTGCTCTGCTGAAAGCCACACGACAATGGCTTCAGAGAAGGTTATATATCACACCAGAGCTCAGGTAATCTGGACATGCAATGCAGATGGCAAACAGGGAGAGGAGAGAAAAGAACTATATATCATCAACCAAGTTAACTAGCTTGAACTATGAATGTGGAGGTACCCTTTCAAAATGTCTGTATGAAAGATATATGGATTTTTTTTCCCCAGTTTTGCTGTTGCTATGGTTAACAATGATGACATCAGGTTCAAGTCTAATCCCTGCAATGAAAGAACATAAGTGTCCTCTGTATCGTCTCTCAGATGGAGGATTATGAGGGAGTCAGAGATGATGATATGAGCCATCATCATTTCTTTTCAAATTTTCTACTGCTTACCTTTCTTCTTTGACATATTCCAATTATCTTTCGATGTCTAAGTATAGAGTTGCAAAGCTTGAAAATTACAGATGAACTGAGGCCACTTGTGAACTAGCCAATAATTAGACTTGAGTGACATTTATTATGTACCATCCCATATAGCACTGTTGCCAGTTTACAATGCCAGTGTCAGACAAAACGCTGGTACTCAAAAATATCTTTACAATTCTCTTTATTTTTAAATGGTTTTAGACTTAGATAAGAGCTCTAAAATCATCCAGAAAGTTGTCAGTTATAGCCGTCACCCAATTTCCCCTAATGATTACATGTTACATAGCCAGGGTGGGCTTAATAAAACCAGGAAATGAATAATGATACACTATTAACTAACTTTCAGCTCTTTTGTAAATTTCTCCAATTTCCCCTTTAATATTTTTCTCTGTTCTTGGGACCCACATTTAATTTAGTTTTGTCTCCTTAGTCTCTGCCAATCTGTGACATAGAGAGGTTAAATAACATTTTAAAGGTCTCACACATTTATTAAGTGGTAAAACTGAGGTTTTTTAACCCTGAAGTCTTTCTATGAAAATCACATTCCTAATTATTATGCCTGTGTCTTGATTTTTGGCTAAATGTACAATAAAAAGTAAATGTCTAATTTCAATGCTTTTGAAAGTTCAAGTGTTTGTTTCAGCAATCACAATTATACTTGAGTACTTCACATCCTTCTTGAAAAATGGAATTAAAATATGGGTTTATTTTGTTACAAAAAAGTTTAGAAATCCATACATACTTTTGATAATTTATATTTTCCATGAACTGTTTGAAGACCCCTTCATATTAACTAATACATGGGTCCTCTCTGCATTCATATAGTGTAATATTTTGGTATAGGGTTATATAGCTGGGTTGGTAGTATAGCATCATGTTAGTCCAGTGCTATACTGTATTTGACAGAAGAAAGCAACATAAGTATACCTATCCTATAGTTTAGGTCTTTTTTTTTAAATATAGTTTTGTGTGTCTTTGATTATCTAGATAGATGTTATTGATATAACTTTAAAATAAATTTATTTTTCAAAATAAATAGATGTCACAAATTCTTTAAGTGTTTTTTTGAAAGAGTGGAATGAAAATTGTATACTAAGAAATAGAATATACTCCCAGTATTATGATCTTAGCATTTCATAAAGGTTGAAAATTGCTATTTTACCATATGATTGATATAAAGAAATGTTTGTGGAGAGGTTTTTGCTATAGGACGTGTGTGCTTGCCAGAAACACAGAGAAGCAGAGAGACAGAAAGTGAGAAATCACCCCCCAGCGGGGATGGCCACGCCGCAATCCCTTCTCCTCCATTCTCCTCTCGGGATCTTGGGCACGCAAGTACATGCACCTGGCGTGAGTTTAAGCCACCGGATCTGGGACTCAAACCATTGTCCACTACATGGGAGTCCAGCAACATAACCATTACAGTAACTGCTGGTCCCAATATAAAGAATTTTTAAGACTTTCTACTCTATATGTCTTTTAAGTTCCGTATCAGCACATTTGATAATTAAATTGAAAGTTGGAATCATTAATCAACAAAAGGAAATTAGAGCTAGAAAATTTGCATGGAAGGCAATTAGAACATAGCCTGTGGGATAAAATGTAATAAAAAGTCAACTGTGGGATGTAGCATGAAACAGAACATTTCTCCAGCAGAAACGCGTAATAGAGGTGACTTCTTTATTTCTAGTATTATGTTTAGTTAAGGATTTGAAAATCAGCCCAGTATGCTATAAAAGAGCATTTGTTCAAAACAAACAAACTTTACCTGTGTGAACATATGAGTCTTTGATTTTCCAAGTAATACTTGATTGTGGACCAATTACTGAGTGAAATATAAGGAAGATAAACTCACTTGAAAAATTCTATCCTAAAGAAGTATCTGAAATTGGATTTTTTTTCTTCTTCTCTTTGGTGTCTTATTTACCCCACAGTAGGCTAATAACATGTTCCCTCAGCCTCTCTGTTTGTAGGCTGTATGCAGTTTAGAAATCTGACCATTTCTAACAACTGGGAGGTAGGCCAAAGTCTACATATTAAAGTTTTGGGGGCAGGCTGATGCTGGTAAACTTATTTACAACTAGATAAAGGGCAGAAATGGTTTCACTTCTTCTGGTGACCTTGAACTTAGTGTAAAATCACACAGGTTTGTCTAGTACACTGGTGTCATGACTATTAAAAAAAATGTATATATAAAGGTTTTTGCCATAGGGCATATGTGTTCACTGGAGAGAGACAGAGACAGCGAGAGGGAAAGTGAGAAATCACCACCTACGGGGGATGGTTACTCCACAATCCCTTCTCCATTCTCCTCCTGGGATCTTCAGTACACAAACACACACACACACACACACACACACACACACACACACCAGGCGTGATTTTCAAGCCACCAGATCCGGGATTTAAACCATGGTGGGCTGTATGGAATCCAGTGCCTTAATCACCTGCTGGCCCCAAATATATTTTAGTGAGTTAAAAAGCTATTAAATCTTTGCATTTTAAAGACTTTTTTCAATTTAAGATATTTCCATTTAAAGATTTTTCTGTACATATTTATGGAAATACTTTATAAGTGATATAGTACTATCATTTTGGTAACAAAATTACATAATGCTGGAAATTTTCTCAAACATTTACTTGAAAATGCACTCTCTTTCCATAAAATATCTCTTTGGTAAATCAGTTACTTTTGCACACTTTGCTAAAATGTTAATATGTACTTTCAAGAGACATTTGGTGCATTAATTTGGTTTAAGTCTCTAAATAGCCAAGTACTGATAGCTGCTGGTCAAAATTTCTATTCTTTGCCAGAAAACTAGGACACTACATTTCTTATGAAAGAAAAATACATAACTCATCCTTAAATTGCTGTTTTAACTATTTTGCTACAAGAGTGCCAGTAATTCTGTAGCAAAAACAATGGACTGTTACATTGACTTAATATAAAATTCTATAAAGATTCTACTGTTTAAAGGTTTTGTTTTTATAAAAGAGAACTAGATGACATCCTGTAATACATAAACTGCAAAAGGAAATTTTCTTTCCCTTCCAAAGGTTCAATTCTGCTAAAATAAACAGATTAAATCAGGGTTTCAGAAAAATCATGACACATTTTTGCCTAGAAAAAACCACGTCATGACTTTTTTGACAACCCAATAGATTAACAGGAGGAAAAGCTGAAACGAATGTATTAATGTGCATAAGCATGTGAGTCACACACAAAGCATGAGACTCACAGAAAAGCCCAATGGTTGGGTCTTACATATACTCTTCACAGGGGAGAGGAGAGTGAAAAGTAGACACTTTAGAGGCATGGTAAATTATTTTGGGGGAAGATGAATGGACCAGGAGGAAGAAATCAACAAGTAAGTGATTTTCTTTAGAATTTGAATGACCCTGGGGACCAGCAGTTGGTGTAATTGACTATGTTGCTGAACTCCCATGTAGTTGACTGCAGTTCAGATCTCAGACCTGGTGGCTTAAATTCACGCTGGGCGTGTGTGCATGCTTGCCTAGAATGGAGGAGAAGGGATTGCAGCATGGCCGTCCCCTGTGGGGGGTGGTTTCTCGCTGTCTGTCTCTCTCGCTCCCTATAGCAAAAACCTCTTTTAAAAAAAAAAAAGAAAAAGAAAAAAGAATTTGAATGACCCTGAGAAACAGAAATTTTGTGACAAAGTTCTTCTAGATGTAGTCACATTCCTCTGTCTCCTTTCTTGTGATATAAATTAGTCTTCTCTGGTTAATGTAGATTCCAGGGAAGGGATTTAAGATAATTGCATCCCTTCTGGATAAACTTTACTTAGTCCATAAGGGAATTCCAGAGAACAAAGGAAGGTTAAAGGGATCTTGATTCTGAGGCAGTTTTTAAGGCCTTCCAATTTCAGTTGTTCAGACTCAGCATACCAAAGCCTCATATTCTGGGGTGTCATTGCTTAAGCCCTAACACTGCAATAAGTCACAAAGTGCCATCTTTAAGTAAAAGAGTATCAGTCCCTCCAATGTTTTGCTTTGTATTTATTTATTTATTTATTTATTTATTTATTTAAATTTAATCAGAGAGGGAGAGAGAGAGTGAGAAAGAAGGAAAGTGAGAAAGCAAGCCGCCAGGTCCAGGACTGGAACTGCCATGTGGGAGTCCAGCGCCCTTAACCACCACGCCACTTGCTGGTCCCAGTCCCTCCAATTTTTTTTTTTTTTTTGGGGGGTTTTTGTT
>NW_006203805.1:0-4296 GCF_000334495.1 Tupaia belangeri chinensis | reverse complement strand
CCATTACGCTAACTGCTGGTCCCATTCCCTCCAATTTTGATATCCATTTCTTCCTCAAGGGTATCTTATGGATTGTTTGTGACCATCTGACCATATCGAATGAGCATGCCACTGTCAGTATTTAGATAAAATGTTAATGTATATGATGCTAAGTATTTAAATTATTATTATTAATTTTGTTCATTTAATCACTATACATCACTTTTCTTGTAAGCTGAATTTACCCATCATGAACATGTAGATGAAAATAACACAAACCAAGCCCATTTGTTTCCCTAGATCCCTATGATGGGGATTAATACCAGAGTGGTAAACATGTGAATATTCAAGCTAGTTGGTGGGTAAGGAGGTTTTCAGTCTTAGTAAGCTGGGGCTTTGGGTTTTACCACATGTGCAGGGACTGGATGGAAATAGGTTTTCAATTTCTGCAAAGCAGGCAATAGGATACAAAATCTCTGCATAAAGCCAATGTTTCAAAGAGTTGCATACTGAGGGAGATTGTGGAAAGTTCCATGTATTAAAATAAGTCAACAATGAAACTTCTCTGCCTATAAATGGGCTTTTGGTGGAAATAAAAATGTCTTTCTTTAGATTGTATAGTTTTGGATCTGAATACAGATTAAGGGTTAGAATCTAAAAGCACATGTTTAAGGGTTAGAATCTAAACTGTTCTTCTAAATCAGAATGCCTGAGCTGAAAATTAACACAGAACTTGAGTCCAGGCTAGTGATAGATAGCCTATCGATATCTCCAAGGAACAAATATAAAACTGCCCTGGATGGGTATGCCCTCCTCTAAGCAATAGAGGTTTCCAGCAGGTAAGCCAGGCCTAAATGTGAGTTTACACTTGTGCTGCATGTTCTCCAATTGCCCCTCCAGATTTGCTCTTTATCTTTCTCCGCTCTGCTTTTCCCCCAACAGACTGACTTCTATACTGCATTACCTATGCTTCCTGGCTTCTCAGTGGGCTCATTGAGTAGAAGACATATTTAAGATAATTCAGTGCAACATTGGATATAATCTATTCTTCAATAAAATAATGGATAACTGGTACTCAGCAAATGGATATTGTAAAATAGTGAAGATGCATGATCTAGGTCTACATATATTTGCAAGGATAAATCTAGAGGAACAAATGTTGAAAGGAGCAAGGCACACAATATGCATCACTATGTCATTTATACTAAAGTTAAAATGTGATTTAATTGGTTTATGAATTTATGTTTATGTGGTTAAAGTTAAAAACATACATGAAACAAAACACATCAACACATTCAGTTTAGGAGGAAGGGGAACAGATAAAGTGGTTACAGCCATATCTGTAATATTTTATTTTTAAAAGAGAGAGATGGAGCTTGGTGTGGAAGCATCCATCTATAATCTCAGTTACTCTGGAGACTGGGGCAGGAGAATCATAAGTTCGAGGCCAGCCTGGGCAACATACCAAGATCCTTAACAAAGTGTGTGTGGGTGGGGGGCGTAGAAAAAAATAAGATATTTCTGTCTGTTTAATCTTGGTGTAGGCACAAGGGTATATTATATGATTTTCTATGCTCTATGTATTTGAAAATGGTTTATACTTCAAGACAAAATGAGGCTAGTATGTTCTTATGAATAATCAAAATCTTTTTATAGGGATTACATTCTTATTATTATCTTTACAACTGTAGCAGAGAAATAGAAGAATAGCCAAATCTATTTCTAAACAGTTTTACCTTAGATAAAAATTATATTACCTACATTGATATTCAAGACTGTGTTTTAGAACTGCTTCCTACTCCCTGGGATCTAAGTAGGGATGAAAACAGCCTTGAATTTGAAGATGAGCACCTGACAGTGTTTCCTATGAGATTATGCCACCTCCTTGCTGTATAACCTGTTAACAATCATAAAGGATACCATGGAGTTACCATGTTTCTACTCTGCTACCCCCAGGCACTCCTTGCTGTTATTTACTCTGGCTGTTGGGTTTCCAGCCCTTTCCTCTCCTGTGAAATTACTGGCTGCTGACATTAATTCGAGAGAAGGAAATATAGGGAAAAAAATCATCTACAACCAATGGAAATATATGAGTTCTTATGAATACTTTGCATACCTAAAAGAACATTGATTGAACTAAGCCCATTGCATTTTTATTTCTAACTTTTCAACACTGAAGAGCCTACTCCATGTAAACATTGGCAATTTCAAACTGGATTGAAAGCTTGGCTGCATCCCAGAAGGGGATATTGGCAGTTGTTTCTGGAAACCTGTTGAAATTTAAAAATGAATATAAATAAAGACTTGAGCCACTGGGTGAGAAAGATTCTATTTCATTATATAATGCAAGGTTTTGCTTTAGAAAAATAAAAGTATTCATCTTTGGATATGACTGAAAAAAAATGTTTACAACCAAATAGTCTAAATGAAAAATTGCAACCCACAGATTTGTTCAGGGTCTACAGACAAGAGATAATGAGGAAAAAAGTTGAGTAAGGCAAAGACTACATATGTGCTCTATCAGTGAGCATTTCTAAGTCTAGTTGTGGAAAGAGGATGCAGACAGTTTCTGTATGAGAGTGCTTCAAAAAGTTTGTGGAAAAATGGAATTTATTTCAGTGCAAAAAAGGTTGAAATATATATAAATATTGTTCATATTATGTATTTTACATAAACTGTCTAAAGATTCTTTGTATGTAAAACAAATGTACAGGCAGAAAAGTCTCATAACATTCTCATGTTTGCATGTCTTAATCTCCAACTTGCCAGACAACTTGTTCAGGATAGCAAATATTTATTCAGCCAAGTCAGACAAGGTCTTTGCCTTGATCTACAGGTGGAGACAGAATACTAAATGTATTATCCTAATACAAAGTGAAATGTGCTATAAGAGAAGACCATTGGAACACAAAAGAGAGGTTCACGGTGACTAGAATCTTGAAATATGAATAATCGTTAGCCAGGCAAAGAAGTTGTTGGTGGATTATTATTCTGGGATCAGTTAAAAGCATTAGCTAAATGTTCTGAGGAGGTAAACATCATAGAATTTTAAAGCAATCAAGTCCTTTTTTAATTTTACCTGAACAGTGGTTCTTAAAATGGGGAAAAGCTCTGAAACATTTTTTGTAAAATATTTGTGTTTCCATACAGAGTTTACTCTCCCCATCATTCCTGGAACCACAGGCAAAATATATGGAAGCAGACCAGCAGGTGAGGGCAGACAATTTTGTTTTGTTTTGTTTTTGCTCCTCAGTGCCTGACTTGTTAGTGATGGATGAATGAACAGAAAGACACAGAAGACATAGAAGTTTTATATACACACAGACACATCTATCTATTAAGAAGGCTTGTTGAGTTGAATTGAACCACTAATTAACAAGCGCAAACTAAATTGGGTTATTTGTTTTGCTTCATGCATGGAGGTGATGATGAAGGATATTGAGGTGACTGGAGCCACAACACCAATGCAGAATTGATCAACAAAGCAATGGGATTCGTGTCTCACAATTACAAAGAATTAGAAGCATGGACAAAAGGAGATGCTAGCAAAGTAGATTTTACTGAAAAAGCAAAGCTCCCAAAGGAAAGGGGTCCTGAAAGAGGGTTATCAACTTGGGCCTCTCATCAGGGGTTTTTATCTAGCAGTCCAAGCAAGCAGCTGTTTCTCTGGCAAGGAAGTAGGTTTCAAAGAAACTGAAACTGTCAATGAAGTCAGGCTATTGGTTCCCTTTCTTAGCTAATAATTCAGGTAATTTATTATTAGTTTTCTGTGGGGGCTAACTGACCTTGTGGCACCTCTGGGCCACAAAGACCACACTCTTGGTTCTAGAATGTAATTGCTTTAGGTCATACTGCCGATTGTGACTAGGTCAATCATTGCTACAAGCTGTGTCCTGTGTGCAAGCAGTTTCTTGTGAATGCTAAACTACTATGACTCCATCTTTGAGCCTTATGTCCTGACGACCTGTTTCTTAGAGTTCTATCTCTTATCTCAGTGGGAGTGGGTTGCTCAGTTTTCTAAGTTCTATTCCCCAATTCAAAGGCTTTATGATACTGAGAATTAGGTGGTACCAGGTCTAGAAACTCAGATGTGACAACGGTGAATAGGGAGAAGGGAATTCCCCCTTCATCACCAGCCTAAATGTGTATGGGGGTTCCCTACAGGAATCCAAACTTTTTAAAATGCCAATTATTTGCAACTGTTCAGTTTATTACTTTCAGATTGTGTTGTGGGATGGCTTCAGTGATATCCAGGTTCTTGGTGTTTCTGACAGAATTGAATGAAACATTTTCTGCAAGTGAAATTATTCTATTATT
>NW_006203804.1:11398-16073 GCF_000334495.1 Tupaia belangeri chinensis | reverse complement strand
ACAGGAACAAAATAACTACACTTGGGAGGGACTCAAAGGGAAGAATAAAGAAGCAAAATCTTTCAACTACACAAAAACAAAAATGAAAAATTATGTTATTATGTTGATGATAATGTGTATAGCAATTTTTTATTTGACTAATATACAGTGTGTTCATACTAAAAAATTCGTTTTGTGTGCTGTTATGATATGCAGTAATCATTAAAAAAATAAAATAAATGAAGAAAAAAAAATTATTACTAAGGAAATTATACACACACACACACAGCAACTATGGTCATTTTTATGATTGTGAACTATAAGGAAATCTGACATCAGAATTTTCCAGTTTTGTGTTCATCATTCCTTGTTATAGCACTACCTTAATTGTTCCTAATGTATAGTTTAACACACCAGTTTGGTCGCTAACATTTAACTGTTTTTTTTTTCTTCTTCTCATATTTATAATCTTATCTGTTCTTTTTTTTTGGGGGGAAAGGTTTTTTGCTATAGGGCACGTACGTTCACTAGAAGGAGAGAGACAGAAAGTGAGAAATCACCCCTCCGGGGCGATGGCCACACCACAATCCCTTCACCTCCACTCTCCTCTGGGGATCTTGGGCATGCACGCACATGTGCCCAGCATGAGTTTAAGCCACCAGGTCTGGAACTCGAACCGCAGGTGACTACATGGGAGTCCAGTGACATAGTCATTATACCAACTGCTGGTCCCAATTTTATCTGTACTTTAACCGATGGACACTGGATGTCCATGTTTGCTTGTGGGAGTCAATAGTCATTCATTTTTTCCAGGAGTTTTTCAATACAGATATAAGTCCTGGCAAAAATTAATGACTATCTACAGATTCCCATGAGTACACATGCATCTATTGAGTTGTCAGAAAAATCAATGCATTTTTCTATGCAATGAAAATGCATCATGACTTTTCTGACAACTCAATATTTCCTTCTCTCCATCCTCTCTTTTGTAGACATGTATTTGACCTCTCCTACCATCTTAAAGTTGCTGGTGAATATACAAACACAGAGCAAGACCATGACTTATGAAGGCTGCATCACCCAGATAACTTTCTCCTCACCATGATGACCTATGCACACTTTGAGGCCACCTGTCAAGCTTGCATTGTACAGTCATCATTAATCTCCACTTCTGGGGACTGCTGGTTCAATTTTCTCTGCTTATGTGTGTCCTATCTTTGTTGTTACATAATTTAATGGTTTTGTGGCTGTTTTTCTGTACTACCTGAGAAAGCTGTCAGCATTTCTCTGAATTTATATCACTAGTCTACATTGCTTGTTTAGATGCCTGTCTTTTAATTTTTTTTTTTTATACTTGCCATTGGGCATGTGCACTCACTGAAAAGAAACAGATACATAGAGAGTGTAAGTGAGAAATCAGCCCCTGGAGGGATTGCCACTCCACAAAATCCTGTCTCTTTCATTCTCCTTTTAGGATTTTGGGCAGACGTGCATATGTGTCCAGCATGATTTAAAGTCACCAGCTCCAGGGCCTGAACCACTGTGGTCTAAGTGTGATTCCAGTGATAAACCACTATGCTACCAGCTGGCCCCTGGACACCTCTCTTAATGACATGATAAGTTTTGCATCTGTGTAGGTGCGTGATGGAACTGTTACTGGAATCCTTTACTCTTACCCTAATTTAGTTTGCTCCATATGTGCAGTCTTATTAGCTCATGGAAAGTATAAAGCCTTTAAAACCTGTGCTTCTCACCTCTCAGTTGTGTCCTTACTTTATTGTGTAAGACAATAAAGACAAAGAGAAAGCTAGGAGGCATCTCTCTAGGGGAAATGGCCACACTGCAATGCCTTCTCCTTTATTTCCTCTTGGAGTTTTGGGCACATAAGCTTGGTGTGATTTTTAAGCTGTCTGATATGAAATCTTAACTGCACAGTTGGCCATGTGGGATCCAGCTGCCTTAACCGCCATGCTGGCTCTCAACTTGTATTTTGATGAGTTTTGATGAGTTTGTTCTTAGTCCTATGGATAAACTACACTTGGCAACTGTAAGTTTATTGGAATTATTTTATTGTCAATATCTGAAGCACAGTGTTTTCCTTTTGCATCCATCATTTACATCTACTTCAGTACCACAATTTCTCTTCTTGATAATGTAGACTTTAACATAGTGGTGTGATTTATAGTCACTCAAGAAAATTGATCATCCCAAGGTATCTCTTTTTTAGCTCAGTATTCACAGTGCTTAAGATTTTTTTGCCAAGGAGTAGGTCAACAAAGCTAGCTTATTGAATACATATTCTGTGTGTAGTATTGATAATAAATATATATGAATTATATGTTATAGACTTGAAAAAAGGAAGATAAGAGTTCTTCAAAGAGTTGGAAGACTTTCTACGAACATTGGAGGAATGATTATGTGTTCCAAGTAATAGCAGCTTTACAGTGCTCTCCTCCTGATAGACTCTAGCTAGAATGTAATATATACAAAAGGGCCAAAATTAATACATTTTTAAAGAGATTTTTGTTATAGAGCATGTGTGATCACTAGAGAGATGGAGAGAGAAAAAGTGAGAAATCTCCCATGGGGATGGTCACACTGCAATGTCTTCCCATCCATTCTCCTCAGGATCTTGGGTAAACATGCACGTGACACCAGGTCCAAGACTTGAAATGTGGTCAGCCATGTGGGAGTACAACACTTTAAGTGATATACCAGCTGCTGATTCCTGGACTAAAAATGTCTAATGTGATTGTCTGGACTCAGTATGAGAACATCAAAGACAATGTTCCTGAAACAACAAAGCATAGATAAGCACTCTGATTCATATATGGAACTCTGAGTCAATGTCTTCTTTAAGAACCACTTTATGTAGTCTACCAGGAGCACAGCACTGTTAAACTATGTCTTGTCTAAGAAACTTTTCTGATGCTATAATGAGCTGACCTTATGGAGAACAGAGACATAATCATAATTGCTGCTACTGATTAAACCTCGGCTTGTTGCCAGATAATTTTCAATTAGCTTTAAATACTATAAGCTGCAAAAAGGAAATGACAGTTCTTTTTATTCCAGTAAGGCGTATGGAAATCAAATCCAGGAGATACAAAGAACACAAAATGTACACTTTAGCATAAGATCCTCTCCAAGAAACATCATAGCTAAAATGGTACAAATAAAAAACACAGGTATTACTCTACAAATGACAAGAGAGAAGCTTCAAGTTACTTACAAGTTTACCCTATTAGGCTAAAATTAGACCTCGCAATTGAAATAATGTGGGCAAGGAAAGAATGGGAAAACATATATAAAGCTCTGAAAGAAAATTAATTTCAGAGAAGAATACTCCTCCCAGCAAGATTATCTCTCAAATGAAAGGAGAAATAAAATAATTCTCAAATCATCAAAAACGGAAAGGATTCACTAAAAGTAAACTAGCTTTTCAGGAATTTTTTTACAGTAATATTACATCTGGAAGGCTAAAAGAAGATAAATAAAAGTAGGAAAAAACAGAACAACTTCGAAAAAGAAATAAGAGTAACAAAATGACAGGAATAAGACCACACATACCAATAATAACAATGTTAATGGATTAAATTCTCCAACAACAAAAAAAGAGACATATTGGCTCAATGGATAAATAAAAACAGGACTCCTCCATAGGTTGTTGACGAGAAACAACCCTGAACAAAGCTATACATAGATTGAAATGAAGGGCTGGAAAAAGTTGTCTCATGGAAATAAAAATGAAAAAAAGGGAAAACTGGCCTAATCCTCCACCCACCAGAATACCTAAGCCTGATCTGGGCCAGCTTCGCTTCCATGGGTAAGCCTGTGTTTGGGGCTTGGGAGCAACTTTGGGACTTTTGGCACACCATCTCTCAGTGCCCTGGAAGCCTGGGCTTGCCCCTCTGCTGCCCACCAAGATACTTAAGCCTGGTCTGGGCCAGCTTCCTTGAGTGAGTCCACACCTGGTACCTTGGAGCTACATTGGGACTTTTGGTACACCGACCTGCACACTGTACATTACAACATGCAACTTGACCCTCTTCTCTAAGTTGTATCTCCTTAGCTTGCTGCCACCTTATCAAAAACTGAACATTTAGCAGAGGAGCCAAGCACCTAAAGTTACCACTAACTGTTCTGACCAGGGTAAGAAGAGTCTTCAAGTAAGAACACACTCGGGACCTAAGGGTAAAATTTTCTCTATCAGCACTACATAATCTGCTCTGATAAATAGAAAAAAAAAATGAATAATGCATCATATGACTAGAAACCAGCACAGATCTTAAAGAAACATGAGAAAACAAAGTGATAACTCTCCTTCATGTGAGCATAGTCGCCTCTCATCAACAGTGGATAGTACAGAGAAATACACAAAAATGCCAGAGAAAAATTCCAAATATTGATAGTGACAAAACTCAATGAGATGCAAGAGAAAACAGACAATCAGTTTCAGGAAATGAGAAAATTATTTCAGGACACTTAAAGAGGAATTCTGTAAATAAATAGATACACTAGAAAAGACTCAAATAGAACATCTGGAAATAAAGAATACAAAACAAGAAATTAAAGTCTCCCTAGAAAGCATTAAAGCAGATTGGAACATGCAGAAGAAAGAATTCCTGACCTACAAGACAAAGTCTCCAACATAGGCCAAATTAACAAATAGAAAGAAAAATATCCCCCCCCCCCA
>NW_006203804.1:8916-10054 GCF_000334495.1 Tupaia belangeri chinensis | reverse complement strand
AACATTTGAGTGCCTCTCTAGATTTGGGAAGATTTCTTCCAGGATTTTGTGGAATAGATTATCAATACCCTTATTAGTTTCTTCACCTCCTGTGTTACCAATTGTGCAAGTGTTTGGGTATTTCATGGTATCTAGTATTTCTCAAATATTATCCATTTTCATGGTTGCTTTCTCAGTATTTTTGATAATTGTTTCTAGGTTAGAGGTTTTGTCTTCAACTTCCTAGATTCAGTCTAATGCATGGTCTAAATGACTTTTAAGTTTTTCAAGGGAGGTTTTGATTTTCTGTATCACAGCCTTCATGTCTAACAGTTCCATTTAATTCTTTTTAATGGTGTACAATTCTTTTTTCAAATCATGGAAGAACTTCCTCATCTCTTGGAGCTCAACATCTCTTTTCTCTTGTATCTTATTATGTTTTGTTGCCTTAAATATGCTAAATTATTTTTCTGCCAATTAGGTAATATCCTCTAACTTTTCCCTACTTGGAGACGAGTTACAGTGTTCCCTTGCTGGAGATGTATTAATAGATTCTCTCATCCTTAAGGCTCTTGTCTGATTTTTAGTCATTTGTTAATATATTCGCTTTTGCCTAATTTGTTGCAGAAGCGTTCTGTAACTGTGCTCCTGTGTGTTTCTCTTGTTGTGAGAGAGTTCGATGCAATTTTCTGTCTTCTACTGTGTTCTCCAGTGTGAGAACCACAGGAGTTTTGAACACAGATTTATTGAGGAAAATTTCACTCTTATTACAATCACTACAGTGAGGCACAAAGAATTGTCTAAAACTTACAGTGTTCAGACATTTAGCTACTATGAACCTAGACTTCTCTAGGAAGTGGGTAAAGGCTTATCAGTAAAAGAGAAAAGTAAGGTAAAAGAGAAAAATAGGAAGCAGAAATAGGAAGAAGAAGGAAAGTAAAAAACAAGAAAAAATAACGTTGAAAAAAATCAGAAATCAAATAACAAAAAATATAATTGGGTTAAAAGTGGACATTTACAGAGTACAAAAGTGTGCCACATGAAGAAACAATAGAAGCAGGGAACAAGCAGTTAGCATAATGGCTATGTCGCTGGTCTCCCACGTAGTCGACCTCAGTTCGTGTCCTGGACCTGGTGGCTTAAAACTCACACTGGGCAC
>NW_006203804.1:0-8727 GCF_000334495.1 Tupaia belangeri chinensis | reverse complement strand
AAGAAAGAAAGAAAGAAAGAAAGAAAGAAAGAAAGAAACAATAGAAGCAGAGCTGTAGATGCCTGGGTCCTTTCTGTCCTAGGTGAAGGAAAAAGAGACAAATTAGGGGGAAAAAATGGCACAAACAAGGCAGAAAAGAAAAAAGTATTAGAAGCGACAGAGAAGAACAAGATGGAGAGAGAAATTTGTCTACCTAACTAGCACTGGGGTCTGAAAGAAGGGGCCCTGGTTTTGGGGGGTGTCGTGTCCAATTCTTCTTTCATGTCATGGAAGGAATTCCTCATCTCTTTGAGCCCAATGTCTCTTTTCTCTTGCATCTCATAGATTTTTTTTTTTTTAACTATAACTATTCTAAATTCTTTTTATGACATTTTTGTAATATCCTCTAATGTTTTCCTATTTGGAGATAAGTTAGAGTGTTCCCTTGCTGGAGATGTATTACTTGAGTCTCTCATCCTTGAGGCTGTTCTCTGATTTTTCATCATTTGGTAATGTATTCAGTTTTGGCTAATTTGTTGGAGAAGATTTCTGTGACTGTGAGCTCATGTGTTTCTCTTTGCTGGGAAATAATTTGGTACTATTTTCTCCCTTCTACTGTGTCCTCCAGTGTGGTGATCACAGGAGGAGTTTTAAAATCAGATTTATAAAGGGATTTTCACTCTTTTTACAACCAGTACAGTGAGGAGTAAAGAATTCTCTACAACTCACAATATTCAGATGTTTAGCTACTATGCACCTAGTCTTCTCTAGGCAGTGGGTAAGGGCTGAGTAGTAAAATGAGAAAGGTAAAAGAAAGAAAGTAGGAAACAGAAAAGGACAGCAGAGGCAGAGATGGAGATGCCTGCAAGAATTCTGTCCTAGCTGAGGGGAGAAGAGACAAATTAACAAGAGAAAGGCATAAAGGGGCAGAAAACTTTTTTTTTAAAGAAATAATTAGAAGGGACAGAAAAAAAGCAAGAGGGAGAGAAAGACTTTGCTTACCTGACTAGCACTGGGGTCTGGGAGGGGGGTACCCTGGCTGGGTTGTTGTTTCAGAGCCATGAAGCTAACCCAGAGGTACAGCAGATGCATAGATGAAGGTGCCTGGACACGTTTCATCCTAGGTAAGAAAGGAGAGAAAAAATAGCAAGAGAAGGGCACAAACAGGGCAGAAAGCTTTTTTTTCTTTCTTTTTTTTTTTTGAGAAAGAAAGTTAAAAGAGACAGAGAACAAGAAAAAGAGAGACACTTGTCTACCTTACTAGCACTGGAGATGGAAGTGGGGGCCCTGGTGTGTGTGTGGTGGGGAACAGGAGTTTCACAGCCATGAAGCTGAACCCAGAGGGACAGCATGGGCAGAGATAGAGATGTCTTGACACTTTCTGTCCTATAGGTGAAGGAAGAAGAGGCAAATTAGCAAGAGAAAGACATAAATGGGGCTTAAAGCTGTTTTATTTTTTTAAATAAAAATAGTTGGAATGGACAGAAAAGAATAAGAGTGAGACATTTGCCTTCCTGACTAGCCCTGGGGGCTTGAAAGGGGAGGTCCCGACTTGGGGGACTTCACAGCTGTGAAGCTGAACCAAGAGTGACAACCGAGGCAGAGATGGAGATGCCTGGACACTTTCTGTACTAGGTGACTTATTATTGTGGGAGAGATGCTTTGTTGGTTGCTCGTATTTCTTGTGCCTCTGGGATTGTTTCTAGTCATCTGGTGATGTATATGTTCCTTCCTATATTATTTAAGGTATCTCTTAGCATTCAAATGTGTGCCGGAGTTGAAAATTGGCAATCCCTCTTTGACTCTGCCTCCCTATTGCTCTCTAGCATTACTAGGTGACTTATTATTGTGGGAGAGATGCTTTGTTGGTTGCTCGTATTTCTTGTGCCTCTGGGATTGTTTCTAGTCATCTGGTGATGTATATGTTCCTTCCTATATTATTTAAGGTATCTCTTAGCATTCAAATGTGTGCCGGAGTTGAAAATTGGCAATCCCTCTTTGACTCTGCCTCCCTATTGCTCTCTAGCATCCTGTACTGTTGTCTCTGGTCCTGGGTGTTCCAAAGCCCTTGCTGTTTCTAAAGAATAGGTGTGCCTCCCAGTGATCTGCTGAGCTTCATCTCAGGAGCAAAGACAAGATCACACGTTGGGTGACGTGACCTATCCAAAATACCAATGTCCTGAGAGTTCAAAGGTGAGTGGGGATCCACTTGTCCGCAGGTCGATCGTGGCCTGGTGCTTTGTCTCCTTTATACCTCCATTTTGAGTATCCATGCCTCAGATTTTTCGTTACTTCCTTTATGGATTCTGGTGTTTACTGTTTTTTCTATTTGAAGTGCACTATTTGTAAGTTGTCTTGGTCCTTTCCCATGGAGAAAAGGTTATTTGGGTGTCTCTAGATGGTCATTTTGTTTCTTCTTGTTTTTTTGATGATAGTCATCTTAACAAGAATGTATAATACCTTAGTGTAGTTTTGCTTTACATATATCTGGTAATTGATGATGTTGCGCACTTCTTCATATACCATTTGGCTACTTTGTGTGTGTGTGCTTTGAGGAAATATTTATTCAGGTCCTTTGTGAATTTTTAAGTCAGGTTACTTGTTTCTCTGTTATTGAATTGTGTGCATTCTCTGAAAGGGATCCTCAAAAAGTTCATGGAAATACATAACATGAAAAAAAATATACGTAGAACTACAGATGAGCACCATGGTGCCTGGTTTTTAGGGTGGACTGGGAATTGAACCATCAACCACATGGGAGTCTAGTGATGTAACCATTATGCCATTTGCTGATTCCATTAAACTTTTAAGATGGGTTGTTTTTGAGCATGTTTCTATCATTGCAAAGATCAGAAAGAAATACTTCCAAATACTCACTTACCTCAGCAGTTCATGAAAGACATTTTATAGTAAATTCTCCTGTATTGAGTATTGAAATAAAAAACGTATTATTAGTTTGATTTGAAAGTCCACAGGGGAGAACTACAGATTTGCACACTGCAATGATTTCTTTATTGCTGAGGCAGAATTTATTTTGGTTTTTCCTAGTCTTATTTTGTGTGTGTGCAAATCATCTTAGTAACTTTTTAAATTATTATTGTTATTTTCTAAGGCCTCAAGAACATTTCACCAGTGTTAGCACCTGACAGATCTGATGAAGCTCTCTTTGTTCCAATCTAAGTGGACCAACTGAGTCTATCAGACCTGCTTCCTTCTTAGACCATTTCTCTCATCTCTTTCTGATTAGTCAACAGATTCTTTAATGTTTCTTAAAAACAGACCATGAAATGGCCACTTCACAATTCAACTCCTAGTTCATGTGTCTATGGGAAAATTGCCAAGTAACATCTTGCTATTGTGTCCATGTTCTCACATGGCAACATATACAGATGATAAACAGCATGTGAATGAGGAACCCTCAGTGTCTTCAAGTTTTCACATCAGCAGGCCCCCACCTTCCTCAACATCTCCTGAAATATTATCTTTTTCCCTCTGCAAATTATTCACTTCCCCAGATCCTTTTTCAGCTCTTACCCTGTCTTCCCTAGAACTGTTCAAAGGTCATCTTGTGTGCCACTTGTGCTACCCACCACCAAGAGAAATCACCGACACATACTCTCTCCTATCTACAAAATTTCATGTTCTTCAATGCACTTGTTGGGACCAGCAGTCAGCATAATGGCTATGTCATTGGATTCCCATGTAGTCAACTGTTGTTTGAATCCCAGACCTGGTGTCTTAAACTGAGGCAGGGTACATGTGTGTGTGTGCCTAAGATCCCAAGAGGAGAATGGAGAAGAAGGAATTGCAGCATGGCCATCCCCCCGGGAGATGATTTCTCACTTTCTGTCTTTCTAGTGAGTGCATGCACCCTATAGCAAAAACCTCTCAAAAAAAAAAAAAGGCACTTATTAATATCTGATACACTACATGGCTCTATTTTTTTATTTAAATAAAGCATTTAGGAAATTCCATTTAGCTTTGAGAGGCTTTACTTTCACAATATACGTATCCTTGACACAGAAAGACCTATTAAAATTTTGCAAATTGGGAACCAGCAGTTAGTGTAATGGCTATGTCGCTGGACTCCCACGTGGTCTACAGCAGTTCCCATCCTGGACCCCGTGGCTTAAAGCTCACGCCGGGCGCGTGTGCGTACATGCCCAAGATCCCGAGAGGAGAATGGAGGAGAAGGGATTGTGGTGTGACCATCCCCCCGGGGGGGTGATTTCTTGCTTTCTGTCTCTATGTCTCTCTCTGTCTGTCTGGCGAGTGCACGCGCCCTATAGTGAAAACCTCATAAAAAATTTTTGCAAATTGCTTAATAAAATAGATATTTAGGTTGATTTTACAAGACTTTCAGACATTAAATATGAGAAAGTTAATGGTTATACTGATTTGTAGACAATCAGGATAACCACAATCAGAATGGAAAAATAAACCAAAGAATAAACACTATCACCCCAGAAAATGTACTGAGTTGCAATTTTTAAAAATTTATGGCAGTTTTAATTTTTCTCTTATTTTATTATTATCTTTTCACAATCATTTACTGTATATCATTACATTATATAACATGAATTTTCTCATCATGAAAGCTCAGTGGTGTTGCGGCTGTCCTTCAGTACACACACCCAAATCACCCACTTTTTCTGTGAATTTAATCAGGTGGTCCACTGTATCTGTTCTGACACCTTTATTGATGACATCGTCATATATTTTGGACGCATAATGTTGAGTGGTAGAACCCTTGCTGGGATCCTTTACTCTTACTGTAAGATAGATTTCTCCATATGTAAAATCTCAACATCTCAAGGGAAATATAAAGTCTTTTCCACTTGTGTCTCTCACCTTGCTGTTGTATCCTTATTTTATTGTATGAGTCTAGGAGTTTATCTTAGTACTACTAATAATTAGAATCTACAACAGCCTCTATGATGGGATGTACATTGTGGTCACATGCTAAACCCCTTCATCTACAGTCTGAGGAATAAAGACATAAAGAGGGCTCTGAGAAGACTCATTCGGAAGGAAACTATCATAGAATAAATGGTCCTGGTACTGAAGAAGTGTCCTTGTTAGTAGAGCTCAAAGTTTCAGAATCATAAATGTTGACAATCTGATCATATTATGGAAGTAGAACTTGTTCCTTCTAATCATCTCCAATAAGTTCAGTGCCTTTGATTTCAATTTCTCTACACAATAAAAGCACATTACCTCATTAAACTTCGGGCTCTGTCTGATAGCAGATTTTTGTCTTTATTTATTTATTTATTTATTTATTTGGAGAGGTTTTTGCTATAGGGCATATGCACTTGCCAGAAAGACAGAGAGAGACAGAGAGATAGAAAGTGAGAAATCACCCCCCCAGGGGGGGATGGCCACACCACAATCCCTTCTCTTCCATTCTCCTCTCAGGATCTTGGGGATGCACTCACATGCACATAGCATGAGTTTAAGCCACCGGGTCCAGGACTTGAACCGTGGTTGGCTACATGTTTGTTCAGCGACGTAGCCATTATGCTAACTGTTGGTGCCTGTCTTTGTAATTTTCCTTTTTTCCTATTAAAAATGATCTTGTGTTATACTTCTATTATAGAAACAAAATAAATACACTTGGCAACTATGATCAGTTATATGTAATACAAGAAAATATGATATTAAAAACTTCCAGTTTTGTGTCCATCATTCCTTGTTATATCATTACCTTAGTTGTCCCTAATATAGAACTTAACACGTTTATTTGTTTTATAATTTGTTATTGGGTCTTCTTTTCATATTTTCTATTATATTTTTTTGAACAAGGTGCCCACAGTGCTTATATAGTCACTGGCAAATAATAATAATAATCAGTATCTATAGACACCCTCCTTTAGGTGTCCCATACTACTACTTCTCCAGTCTTTTCTTTTGTAGACATTTCTTTCACCACCATCACCATCCCAAAGATATTGGTGAATACACAGGCACAGAACAAAGCCATGACTTATGCAGGTTGCATCACCCAGTTTTTTTTTTCTCTACTCTTTGGAGGGGTATATGAGTTTCTCCTGATTGTGATGGCCTATGGCTGATTCATGACCATCTCTCACCCCCCTGCATTCTACTGTCATCATGAATTCCCACTTCTGAAGACTGGTCCTTTTGTCTTGGATAATGAGTGTTCTGACTTTGTTGCTACATAATTTAATCATTTTGCGGTGGCTGTTCTTCTACAAAAGAAAAGACTGGAGAAGTAGTAGTCCATACTACTACTTCTCCAGTCTTTTCTTTTGTAGACATTTCTTTCACCACCACCACCATCCCAAAGATGCTGACTGTGGTTAGCATCTTGGATCTGGTGTCTTGAAACTCACACTGGGTACATGTGAATGCCTACACCCAAAATCCCAAGAGGAGAATAAAGGAGAAGGGATTGCAGTGTGATCATACTCCCTGGAGTGTGATTTCTCATATTCTCTCTCGGTGTCTCTCTCTATTTCTCTCCTTTCTGGTGAGTGCACACCCCTTATGACAAAAAAATTATTTTAAAAAAGCTCTCAAATTTTTTGTGAATTTATAGAGGTGGTCATCCTTGCCTTTTTGGATACTTCTTTCCATGACATGGTCATATATTTTGCATCTGTGTTGGTGGGTAGTGGAACCCTAACTAGGATCCTTTATTCTTATTCTAAGATAATTTCTTCCATCCATGCAATCTCATCAGCTCAGGGGAGGTACAGAGCATTTTCCACCTATGTCTCTCACCTCTCAGTTGTCTTTTTATTTTACAGTGCTGGTACTACCCACAGTTCACAGACAAATGCAGCAGCGTTGGTGATGTACACTGTGGTCATCCCCATGCTAAGCCCCGTTATGGACAACTGTGCACTTTCAGTCCAGGAACCAGAGGTTTGAAAATCACACTGGGCTGGGCCTACAAGTGGCATGGTCATTAAGATGCTGGACTCCCACATGGCTGAATCTGGTTTGAGTTCTTAACCTGTGGCTTGCTTTCTCACATTTCCTCTCTCTCTTTTTCTCTCTCTTTCTGTCTCTTTCTGGTAAGTGTGCATGCCCTATAGCAAATTTAATAATAATAAGTAATTATTTAAAAAAAAAGAAAATTACACTATGCATATGTGCGTGCACATATGTGCATGCATACCCAAAATCCCAAGAGGAAAATGGAGAGAGAAGGAACTGCCAAGTCATCCCTCCCTAGGGTATGATTTCTCACTTTTCCTCTCTCTGTTTTTCTCTCTCTGTGGTTAGTGTACACACCCCAAATCAAAAACTAAAATGGTAACTATGATAATGATAATAATAATAATAATAATAATAATAATAATAAAGGAAAATAGCAGAAGTTCCAAAAGTCAAAACCATGTCCCACACAGTCCAGAATTGGATACTCTGATGAAAATAAAAGTGGTATTTATTGCACCCTTTATCTGCTCATTTGAAACATCTCCTTCTTGGTTTCTTTTTGTTGTTGTTTGTGTTTTTATTTCCCTCAGGTTTTTTTTCCTCCCCATAGGGTGGGTGTGCTCATTGGAGAGAGACAGTAAGAGGGAAAGTGAGAAATCACCCCTCAGATTTGGCCTCAGAGTGTCGCGCAACTGACGACTCTGGAGACGGTCTTCTCTACAGCACTTTATTTCCCCAGGCTATGTTACAGAAGTTCTTCCCTTCCTCCCCAACCCTAGGACCTTATAAAGGGCCCCTGGCGAATCGGGACATTGTCCACGTGTGTGGAAATCAGTTCTCGGGTAGGGACTGGCTGCATGTGATGTTCCCGTGCTCTCCTCGCTCTTCGCGCACCACTTCCTTGAAGTTGTTTACAACTTTGAGCGCTTAGTGAGCTTCCGCTAGGTGCCATCTTTAAGATGAGCGCTGTAGGCGATGGGCGAGGGCGCTCCACATCAGAGGATGGCCACACTGCAATCCCTTCTCCTTTATTCTCTCTCTGAAAGTTTGGGCGTATATACATACACACCTCAAATAATTTGCAAGCTACCAGGACTGAGACTGGAACCATTAATGCCCACTTGGGAGTCCAGTGCCTTAATCATCTGTCACCTGCTAGCTCTGATTTCCCTCTTTTTACACCAAACTCTGACTACCTGATCTCTCTTGTGGACACTGCTCTTTTGTGCATTGTAGCAGGCAGTGTGGCAGTTTTCAATGCATCAGTAGCACCTCCCTAGTAGTGGAAGTCTAAAGTTTTATCACACATTACCAAGTACCACACATTACCAAGTGTCTCTTGAAGGTACAATCACTCTGGCTGAGAAATACTGGCCTAGAGCATGTTAAACACACACACACACACAAACAAACCTTCAGGCAATTTAATTTAGTGGAGTTCGGTTGAGCAAAATGATTCAAGTCAGGGACCCTAGAAATGCTTTCAAGAGACTCTGGGTAGCCTCAAAGATAAGGGATATTTATGTATGGGAAAGGGGAAATAATGTATAAAACAGAAATGAGGGTCCATATGGCATAGTAGTTATATCACCATACTTCCACATGGCTGACCATAGTTTAAGTCCCAGATCTGGTGGTTTGAAACTCACACCAGGTGTGTGTGCATATGTGTCCAAGATTCCAGGAGGAGAATAAAGAAGAAGAGATTGTATAGCATGTTCATTCACCAGAGAGTGATTTCTCACCTTCCCTCTCACTGTCCCCATCTCTCTTGTGAGCACATGTTCCCTAAAGCAAAAATTTCTGCAAAAAAAGGAAGTAAGAAAATGAGAGATCAAT
>NW_006203803.1:439936-441336 GCF_000334495.1 Tupaia belangeri chinensis | reverse complement strand
GTTCTTCATTAACTTGCTAGTCACTTTACCAGTTGAAAAGGCTGTCCTCGCCCTTACCTAGTAAACAATAAGTTTTACCCCTTTAAGATATATTAAAGTTCCTTGAATTAAGTTTTAAATCCCTATACAATTATATAAGTTCCATTCTTTATTAAGATCCATAAGAACTAATATCTATACTTGAAATTTTCTTTACTCAGCACCATTCCCAGTAATCACAAGATGGCTGCTGTGCCGCATCAGCTGATAATCATCTCTGCTTGCTGGAGCCACTTTCCCGAAACTGCATTCCATGAAGACCCACCTACATCAAATGAACAATTGCAGAACTGCACTAGACTCACCCTTAATCCAACCCTAAATAGAATCTATGTTCTGTATTGTTAAAAACTTTATGAGCTAATAATTGAAACACATAGCCCCTCTCCCATTTACTTGCATGTATCACATTTTCAATGAAAACGCACGTGATTCCTAGCAGTAGTCACTCTTCAGAGAGCAATCTCTGAGGGGTGTCTGACTAAGAACGTGCATGAAAAAGGCACCGAGGCCTTTGTCTTCTGTTCACCTGTGCCGCTTCCGATGAGTCAACCCACTCCCACGGAGGCTGGACCCTGGCATTCAGGCAGTTGGTTCTTCTCTACCCAAACCTCTCTAGGCCCAATGTGCCTCAGGGCTGAGATGGGGTGGCACCTGTTCTTTCACTCTGAGATAGGTAGGGAGGTAGGGCAGTGATCAGTGAACACTAGGTGGACTCTGCTTCACTTTTGCTCCTGGATGAGTGGAGGATGGCATGGTGATCAGTGCAGGCTGGGTGGCCCTTCCTAATTCCTTGTTCTGGGATGGGTGGGAGCCAGATGGTGGTCTGCACAAGCAAGGTATCACTTGCTCCCTCACTCCAGGATGGGTGGGAAAGTGAGGCCGTGATCAGGACAGGCTGGAAATCCTCTGCTTCCTACTCGCTCCACAGGGGCAGGTGGTGCAGGGCAGGAGCGAAGGGCCCAGGGCTGGTATTGGGAGCGGTGCACCAGGGAAAGGTAGAGTCTTCCTTTTTAAAAATCATTTATGCATGTTGAATTTTATAAAATGTTTATCTACATTTGTGAGATAATCATATTTTCCCTCTTACATTCTATAAATATGGTAAACTACAGTGCTTAGATTTTTTTTTTTTTGAGAGGTTTTTGCTATAGGGCGCGTGCACTCACCAGACAGACAGAGACAGACAGAGAGAAGAAAGTGAGAAATCACCCCCGGGGGAGATGGCCATGCTGCAATCCCTTCTCCTCTATTCTCTTCTCGGGATTTTCAGCACGCATGCACACACGTCCACCATGAGTTGTTTTTTTGGGTTTTTTTGTGTTTTTTTTTTTTTTGAGAGGTTTTTCCTATAAGGGCGC
>NW_006203803.1:419388-439090 GCF_000334495.1 Tupaia belangeri chinensis | reverse complement strand
GCCAGCCCATGAAATCTCTGCTTTTTTGAACATTAGGATTCACACAATACTAAAAGAGCTCATTGTGAGCCAACATATAGCTGAATCCCATTCTTCTTAATAGCGTATTAGAAGCAGGGAATCCCGAGATCTCTGACTTCATGGGCGATTCTTATAAATAAAACACACAGGTTTAGTCTCAAGGACTAGTGAACTTCCAGAAAAACATAGGCGCTCTGACAATGGAGGCCAATAGCTCCAGGGCTTTTACTGTTTAACTATGAATACCACCTGGTTCTTCAGGATCCCAATCCTTGAAGTTTTGTCCCTTTATACATGAACTCAAATATTTTATAGAAGGTTGCATTGACATCATTAACAGGTCCCCAACCCAAATGAATCTTTAGCCTAATCATAAAGGTAAAACTGCAGGAATTTCACCTCACTTTGTCCTTTTCATGCAACCACACACCACCGCTCACACAGGGCTAATGACCTATCTGAAATTCATCCATGTCTTATTGCCCAAGCCAAAATTTATTGCTGCTGCTATGACTGAACATTGAAAACCTTTCTCCCATGGAAACCAGCAGTTAGCGTAATGGCTGTGTCGCTGGACTCCCACCTAGTCAACTGCGGTTCACGTCCTGGACCCGGTGGCTTAGAACTAATGCCGGGCGTGTGTGCGTGCATGCCCAAGATCCCAAGAGGAGAATGGAGGAGAAGGGATTGTGGCATGACCATCCCCTCTGGGGGGTGATTTCTCGCTTTCTGTCTCTATGTCTCTCTCTGTCTGTCTGTCTGGCGAGTGTATGTGCCCTATAGCGAAAACCTCTCCAAAAAAAAAAGAAAAGAAAAGAAAAGAAAACCTTTCTCCCTAAATTGGCCCCAACATTTTTGACTGAGATTGGTTTTCTTCAGTTAGCATTTTAGAAAGTCAACTGAAATCAATGCTCTTTTCAGTAGCTTCTATACTAAGCAATATAACTAGAGACCCAGTGCCTTTTGAACACACTCTCCACAGGTATATTCTATAAAGTCATTAGAAGTCTCATTTGCAGAAATACTGTAGGGAGTCATAGTACCCAAGGTTTTCTGCAATGTGAGGTCCAGAGGTCTCAGTTCAAAGAATCACCTTCCTTGTGAGCAACTGAACACATCTGGTTTCTACTCTGCTTGCCATTAGGAGCTTCCATGATTCACATCCAGATCAAAACCCTAAGTACCTAGGAGCCTAACAAGGGACCTTTGGCTTCAGCAAACAAGCTTTGCAGGTATTTTCTTTAGAATGGAAAATGGACTAACTTGTAATGGACTTGAAGTGCAATCGGTCATTTGGGTGTCTAGTGCTTAACCACCGTGCCACCTGCCAACCCCTGACCCAAGATTTTTTTTTAAATATATTTTTTTTATGATTTCTTTTTTTATATATCTTTTTATTTATTTTTACATTTTTTTAAAGTTTACATTTAATCACTGTATACCTTTACAGTGTGCAAAGTATTTTTTCCCAGCATGAATACAGGGCATATCAAGTCAAAGCTATTACCATATACATTATCATCAACAGATAACATGTCCTTCTTATGTCTTTTAAATATTTTTCCCCTGATCTCCCTTCTAGCCCCTATGACCCATCTCCTCCTGTCTCTAGTATCTACAATTGCCCTCCCTGCTATGCTACCATTCAATCTTGCAGTTTCTGCCACATAGTGCAGATATTCAGTATATATTGAGTGGGGACATACCATGTCTGTCTTTCAGTCTGGCTTGCTTCACTTAGCATTAAATCTTCCATATTCATCCAATTTGTATCAGATGTCAGAATCTCATTGCCTTTTATGTCTGAATAGCATTCTTTCATGTATATGTATTTTTCAAAGCAGTCATCTGTTCTTGAGCATTTGGGCTGATTCCATGTCTTAGTAATTGTGAATGATGTTACAATAAACATGGATGTGCAAATGTGTTTCTGACTATTTTTTTTATCCTTTGCGTAAATACCCAGGAGTGATATTATTGGGTTATATAGTAGTTCTATTTGTAGGACTTTGTAGGTTTTTAAGGAACCTCCATATTATTCTCTGCAGTGGCTACGGTAATTTACATTCCCACCAACAGGTAAAGAGTGTTCTCTTTTCCCTGAAGCCTCACTGACATTTGTCATCCTTTAGTTATTTATTTTTTAGTGATAGCCATTCTAACTATAGTTAGGAGGTATCTCACTGTGGTTTTGATTTGCATCTATTTCCTTTATGATAAGAGATGTTGAGCATTTTTCAAGTGCCTTTTTGTCTCCTTGTAATATCTTGGTTGAAAAGTTGCCATTGTTTATTATTTTTTAATTTCACATCATTGCTCCTGTGTGGTTTTTGTTTTTGTTCTTGCTGGTTACATAGTAATTGTTTTTATGCAGTAATAACCAAACAAATTTTTTTTCAAAGGAAATTAATTCATTAAGAGTTTGTCATACACCACATCCTTTAAATCAGAAGACGTTTCTTGGGGCCAACAGACAGCATGGTGGTTAAGGTACCGGACTCCACGTGACCAACTGTGGTTTGTGTACCAGACCCGGAAGCTTGAAAATCATGCCAGGTTTGTATGAATGTATGCCCAAAATTCTGGGAGGAGAATGTAGAAACAGGGATTATGACGTGACCATCCTCCTTGTGGGATGATTTGTAACCTTCCTTCTCACTGTTCTGTCACTCAATAAAAGTAAAAACCAAACAAACAAACAAAAAAGCCCACAAACTTCTCTTCATTTTCATACATAAATTTGTTTCTTTTAACAAAAAACAGAAATACCTATAGCAGTGTTGTAACTAGTATGACATTACTTTTAGACATGTCAAAGTAAAAATAAACTTACTGCCACTTTCTAATGTGTTTGCCAAGTATCATAACCAAGTCCTTCAAAACAATCTTGAAAACACTTTATTTTATGACCTTCACATTTTCCCAAAGAATGACTAACTCTAAATGAGAAAAGCCAAAAGAATATTGAAAGTGAAAAATACTTAGTCTCATAAACATACCCACATCCAAAAAGCCTGATTACTCTGAAAAGGGTATCCTGGGTTTCTGTAAACAGATTTGGAGTTGCATGTTTGGTGTGCACACCATATGATTCAGTGCTGTGGGAAGTTATAGTGAGTTTAGTAAATAACACCCAAAGTCCAAGTAATTTCTCATTACAGGAAGCTGGGTTTCTAAGCCTAATCTTCCCCAAGGTTATCATTTTGAAAAGTCTGTGTTCTTCTTCTTGACTGTAGTCTCCTACAGCAGGTATAGTCAAGAGGTGGTTATAACTTATTCCGGGAAGGCAGAGCAGTTTATGCTGACTCAGAGAGGTATATTTTTGTTTCCTTTTAGAGAGAGATTTTCACTATAGGGTGCATGTGCTTGCCAGAAAGACAAGAGACAGAGAGACTGGAAGTGAGAAATCACCCCCTGGGAGTGATGCCCACTGGTACTCTAAATGATCATGCACACCTGGAGGGTGACTGACACGAGGAGGACACAGAGCAACTGCAGTCAACTGAGCTGGAAAGACAGTTGTCAGCTGCACCCTTCAGAGTCAGGTCTTTGGGTTCAAAGGTATTCCAGAGGAGTCAGACCTGGCCATATATTTCTTAACATTTAAATAAAAGTAGGAAAAAAAAAAAAAGGAAAAAAAAAAAAAAAAAAAAAACGTTTCATTTTAGCAATCTATACCCTATTTTGGAGATTTATACAATGATTTTCATAAATCTTTTTCAAATATAAGATTTAAAAGATGCAAAATTGGGGACCAGCAGATGGCATAATTGTTACATTGCTAGATACCTGCATAGTAGACCATAGATCGAGTCCCAGACCCAGTGGCTTGAAACTCACAATAGGGTACCAGGAGTTGGTGTAATGGCTATGTCACTGGACTCCCACCTTGTTGACCGTGATTTGAGTCCCATACCCAGTGGCTTAAACTCAAGTCAGGCGCATGGGTGTGTGTGCCCAAGAGTACAATAGAGGAACAGGGATTGCAGCATGGGAACCACCCCTTGGGGGGTGATTTCTCACTTTCTGTCTCTCCGTCTCTCTCTGTCTTTCTGGCAAGTGCACTTGCCCTATAGGAAAAACCTCTCCAAGAAAACGAAAAAAGAATCTCATGATGGGTCAACATAAGGGGAGTTTTACAAAGGGAATGGAATAGTGTTGAATCTTTCTTTTGTAAAGTTTTTTGTTGTTGTTGTTATTGTTGTGTTATGTTTTGTTTTTGCTATAGGGCATATGCCTCATGGAAAGACAGAGAGAAAGGAAGTGAATGGCCCCAGAATGGATGGCCACACCACAATCTTCTCTCCTCCATTCTCCTCTCAGGATCTTAGGCACTCACACACATGTGCCCAGTATGAGTTTTAAGCCACTGGGTCTGGGACTCAAACTGAAGCCCACTATGTGGGAGTCCTGCAACATAGCCATTATGCCTCCAGCTGGTCACTGGTTTTGAATTTTTTTAAACTTATTTTTACTTTATTTTTGCCAATGGGAGCATAAGACAAAGTGGGAGAGGGAGAAGGCATCCCCAATGGGGCATGTTTGTGATACAAGTTCTTCTCCATTTCTCCATTTCTCCATCCCCTCAAGACCTAGGATACACAGGCACACAACACCCTGTGTGATTCTCAAGCCACAGGGGCAAGATTCAGACCACAGTGGGCCATGTGGGAGCTGGCTCCCTGACTTTATAATTATTTTTTAAAGCATAGACACTGAATGATGCAAGGTCTTTTATACATCACAGGTAACGGAGTATTAGCAGAAGGGAACAGCAGTTAGCATAATGGCTATGTTGCTGGACTCCATGTAGTTGACAGAGGTTCAAGTCCCAGACCTGGTGGCTTAAACAGAGGTCAGGCATGTATGCATGTGTGCCCAAGGTGCCAAGGGGAGAAGGGAGGAGAAGGGATTGAAGCGTGGCCATCCCCCCTGGGATGTGGTTTCTCTCTATCTCTCTCTGTCTTTTTGGTGAGTGCACGCGCCCTATAGCAAAAACCTCTCCAAAAACAAAAACCAAAACAAAACGACAAAACAAAAAACAAAAAGCAAGTATTAGCAGAAAGCTTTTTAATTTTTAATTGGTTGGAGCCATTATTAGAATTAAAGTAATTATAGCAAGGGAGGCTATAGTCAAGGGGTGGCTATAACTTATTCCAGGAAGACAGAACAGTTTATGCTGTCTCAGAGAGGTATATTTTTGATTCTTTTTAGAGAGAGATTTTCATAGGGTGCATGGGCCTGCTAGAAAGACAAGAGACAGAGAGATTGGAAGTGAGAAATCACATACCCTGGGGGTATGGTCATGGCTGCAATCCAAATCCTCCATTCTCTTCTCAGGACTTTGGGGACACACACACACACATCCAGCGTGAGTTTTAAGCCACCAGATCCAGGACTTGAACTGCAGTCAACTACGTGGGAGTCCAGCAATGTAACCATTATGACATCTGCTGGTCCTAAGAGGTGAATTTTAAATTTTTTGTCCTGTGTGAGAAATGACTAGAGCAGGGCTGTTGTGTTTTTGTTGTTGTTGTTGTTGTTGTTTGTTTTTGTCTCTGAAGCTTTATTTAGAGGGCTTTTTTTGGTCTATTTTTATGGACCAGGACCTCAGTGGGTCGATGGCGGCAGCCCTTTTGACTCCCATGTGATGGATTTATGAGGTAATTTTAACGATGACAAGAGTAACTAGTGCAACTTTGTGAGGCCCCATTTAGACGGGCTAGAGGGCCTTTTTTTTTTTTAAGTTTTTTACATTTACTTAGTGTTATTTATAATATTTTTTAATTTATTTGTTTTAAAGAAGTTTTTAAACATTTTATATACCAGACTAAGCTATTTTTGAACAAAAATGTACTCTCTTATTTTTGTTTATTTATCAAAAGCATTTATGATTTTGTATATTTTGAAAATGTAATTGTTTTTCAATTTTAACATTTATTTTACAATATTTAGAACTATTTTTATAATATAGTTGTTAACAGATTTAATTATAGTTAGCTTCTTAATAAATTAAACAATATACCAACATATATATACACTTAAAAATTTTAGCTAATACTTTTTTTTTGAGAGATTTTGCTATCTAGCACATGCACTTGATGGAGAAACAGAGACATACAGAGAGAGAGAAAGTGAGAAATCACCCCCTCGTGGGGAATGGCCATGCCACAATCCCATCTTCTCCATTCTCCTCTCAGGATTTTGGGCATGCATGCACAAGCACCAGGCATGAGTTTTAATCTGCTAGGTCTGGGACTCAAACTGCATTTGACTATGTGTGGGAGTCCAGCAACATAACCAATATGTCATCTGTCAGTCCCAAGACTAATGTTTTAACATATAGAAATAATGCAAGCATTTTATTAATATTATTTACTTTAACATATCATGACTATTAACTTTAAACTGTTTTGAAAAATGTAAAAATGATGACAAGTTGAATCACATTTATTTCATTTACATTTAATCAATTTTTGGGGTGGGAGATGTTTTTGCTTATAGGGTGCGTGCGCTCACCAGAAAGACAGAGAGACAGAAAGTGAGAAATCACCCACCTGGGGGGATGGCACTCCAAAATCCCTTCTCCTCCATTCTCCTCTTGGGATTTGGGCAGCACAGCTGCCCCATGTGAGTTTAAGCCGCCGGGTCCGGAACTCGACCCACGTCAACTACATGGGAGTCCAGCAACATACGGATTACGCTAACTGCTGGTCCCAACATTTATTCAAGTTTTAACCATCGTTTTGAGTTATTTATGGAAGCAAGGTTATTTATTTAAGGTGCCTTTTTGTTTTCTTTTTTTGGAAAAGCAAAACCAAGCTAGCCCTATATCAGGTAGTCTCATTTTCTCTAAATACTGAATTACTAGACAAAAGAGATTTTTTTAAAAAAATTTTATTAGTTTTGATTATCTTAACTGTCTGTGTGGCACCCAGTTTGTCCATGAACTGTTGTGCTGTATGTCAGGCCTGCCCCAGAGCTTGCGGGACACATCTAGCTTGTCTGTCTGTCAGGAGTCTCTTTTTAGTTTAGAAATGACAGGAGGAAAGTTTCTAAACAGAATTTTAAAAGGAGAGTAGCCAGATTACCAGGAACAGCAGTGGACTCAGAGGAGAGTTAAGGGTAATAGGTCTAGCCAGGTCATCTCTATATCTTGGCATAATTTGGTCAGAGTGGTTTTAAGGATCTGGATCATGTGTGTTTAACTCTCTCAGAAATCTGAGGATGAGACCAGCAGTTCCGGACACCAGGCAACCTGTGGCTGCAGGTCCAACCAACCCGGTCCTGTCACTCATCCTCTGGCCCTTCCCCACTAGCCTTTGGACTCTCTGAATTTTTGTGATTTGAATAGCATGTCATGCACGTTGTGCGTTGTTTTTCTTTCTTCTTCAGGTGTTGCTTATTAGTTCAGTTGGAGGCTCACCACTTCTTAGAAACAGAGAGGACTTTGGGTCATCCAGGGCTAGTGGCAACAGTTAATGGTAATTGTGAGCAACAGTTAGGCCAAGCATAAGATAAATCATCAATTTTATAAGCCTGTACAACTTTTAATACTCAGAGTTAACTTAAATAAGTTAGGAAGCAACATATAGATTACCTGATGACTAGGAACAATCGCAGAGGATCAAGAAATATGAGCAACCAACAAAAGGCCTCTCCCTCAAGGGAAATCATCAAGTCTACATCACTCACATTCAATACAATGGACGTCATGGACATGTCTAATAAGGAATTCAGAATATTTATAGTGACCAAACTGAGATGGAAGAGAAAAGAGGCAAGGAGCTCCAGGGGATGAGGAAGTCCTTTTATGACTTGAAAGAAGAAATGGATACCTTAAACAAGAACCAGATGGAACTTCTAGGGTTGAAGAATGTGATACAGGAAATCAAAACTTCCCTTGAAAGTATTAAAAGTAGGTTAGAAGAGGCAGAAGATCGAATCTCTAACATAGAAGACAAAACATCTGACCTAGAAAAAAGTATCAAGAAGATTGAGAAAACAACCATGAAAAATGAGGATAATATATGAGGAATACTGGATACCATCAAGCACCCCAACATCCAGATAATTGGTATTCTAGAAGAGGAAGAAAATAATAAGGGCCTAGATAATTTATTCCATGAAATTATGGAAGAAAACTTTCCAAACCTAGAAAGGCATTCAGAGAGAACAGCCCTTCTTCAAGAGGCAGACAGCTCCATGGCTCCTGTGATCTAGCCATTTGGGGAGAAAGGAAGATGTCCCACTGATAACTGGGCCTCCAGCATCCAAAACTCGCGTGAACAGCCCTTCTTCAAGAGGCAGACAGCTCCATGGCTCCTGTGATCTAGCCATTTGGGGAGAAAGGAAGATGTCCCACTGATAACTGGGCCTCCAGCATCCAAAACTCGCGTGAACAGCCCTTCTTCAAGAGACAGCCAGCTCCATGGCTCCTGAGATCTAGCCATTTGGGGAGAAAGGAAGATGTCCCACTGATAACTGGGCCTCCAGCATCCAAAACTCGCGTGAACAGCCCTTCTTCAAGAGACAGCCAGCTCCATGGCTCCTGAGATCTAGCCATTTGGGGAGAAAGGAAGATGTCCCACTGATAACTGGGCCTCCAGCATCCAAAACTCGCGTGAACAGCCCTTCTTCAAGAGACAGCCAGCTCCATGGCTCCTGAGATCTAGCCATTTGGGGAGAAAGGAAGATGTCCCACTGATAACTGGGCCTCCAGCATCCAAAACTCGCGTGAACAGCCCTTCTTCAAGAGACAGCCAGCTCCATGGCTCCTGAGATCTAGCCATTTGGGGAGAAAGGAAGATGTCCCACTGATAACTGGGCCTCCAGCATCCAAAACTCGCGTGAACAGCCCTTCTTCAAGAGACAGCCAGCTCCATGGCTCCTGAGATCTAGCCATTTGGGGAGAAAGGAAGATGTCCCACTGATAACTGGGCCTCCAGCATCCAAAACTCGCGTGAACAGCCCTTCTTCAAGAGACAGCCAGCTCCATGGCTCCTGAGATCTAGCCATTTGGGGAGAAAGGAAGATGTCCCACTGATAACTGGGCCTCCAGCATCCAAAACTCGCGTGAACAGCCCTTCTTCAAGAGACAGCCAGCTCCATGGCTCCTGAGATCTAGCCATTTGGGGAGAAAGGAAGATGTCCCACTGATAACTGGGCCTCCAGCATCCAAAACTCGCGTGAACAGCCCTTCTTCAAGAGACAGCCAGCTCCATGGCTCCTGAGATCTAGCCATTTGGGGAGAAAGGAAGATGTCCCACTGATAACTGGGCCTCCAGCATCCAAAACTCGCGTGAACAGCCCTTCTTCAAGAGACAGCCAGCTCCATGGCTCCTGAGATCTAGCCATTTGGGGAGAAAGGAAGATGTCCCACTGATAACTGGGCCTCCAGCATCCAAAACTCGCGTGAACAGCCCTTCTTCAAGAGACAGCCAGCTCCATGGCTCCTGAGATCTAGCCATTTGGGGAGAAAGGAAGATGTCCCACTGATAACTGGGCCTCCAGCATCCAAAACTCGCGTGAACAGCCCTTCTTCAAGAGACAGCCAGCTCCATGGCTCCTGAGATCTAGCCATTTGGGGAGAAAGGAAGATGTCCCACTGATAACTGGGCCTCCAGCATCCAAAACTCGCGTGAACAGCCCTTCTTCAAGAGACAGCCAGCTCCATGGCTCCTGAGATCTAGCCATTTGGGGAGAAAGGAAGATGTCCCACTGATAACTGGGCCTCCAGCATCCAAAACTCGCGTGAACAGCCCTTCTTCAAGAGACAGCCAGCTCCATGGCTCCTGAGATCTAGCCATTTGGGGAGAAAGGAAGATGTCCCACTGATAACTGGGCCTCCAGCATCCAAAACTCGCGTGAACAGCCCTTCTTCAAGAGACAGCCAGCTCCATGGCTCCTGAGATCTAGCCATTTGGGGAGAAAGGAAGATGTCCCACTGATAACTGGGCCTCCAGCATCCAAAACTCGCGTGAACAGCCCTTCTTCAAGAGACAGCCAGCTCCATGGCTCCTGAGATCTAGCCATTTGGGGAGAAAGGAAGATGTCCCACTGATAACTGGGCCTCCAGCATCCAAAACTCGCGTGAACAGCCCTTCTTCAAGAGACAGCCAGCTCCATGGCTCCTGAGATCTAGCCATTTGGGGAGAAAGGAAGATGTCCCACTGATAACTGGGCCTCCAGCATCCAAAACTCGCGTGAACAGCCCTTCTTCAAGAGACAGCCAGCTCCATGGCTCCTGAGATCTAGCCATTTGGGGAGAAAGGAAGATGTCCCACTGATAACTGGGCCTCCAGCATCCAAAACTCGCGTGAACAGCCCTTCTTCAAGAGACAGCCAGCTCCATGGCTCCTGAGATCTAGCCATTTGGGGAGAAAGGAAGATGTCCCACTGATAACTGGGCCTCCAGCATCCAAAACTCGCGTGAACAGCCCTTCTTCAAGAGACAGCCAGCTCCATGGCTCCTGAGATCTAGCCATTTGGGGAGAAAGGAAGATGTCCCACTGATAACTGGGCCTCCAGCATCCAAAACTCGCGTGAACAGCCCTTCTTCAAGAGACAGCCAGCTCCATGGCTCCTGAGATCTAGCCATTTGGGGAGAAAGGAAGATGTCCCACTGATAACTGGGCCTCCAGCATCCAAAACTCGCGTGAACAGCCCTTCTTCAAGAGACAGCCAGCTCCATGGCTCCTGAGATCTAGCCATTTGGGGAGAAAGGAAGATGTCCCACTGATAACTGGGCCTCCAGCATCCAAAACTCGCGTGAACAGCCCTTCTTCAAGAGACAGCCAGCTCCATGGCTCCTGAGATCTAGCCATTTGGGGAGAAAGGAAGATGTCCCACTGATAACTGGGCCTCCAGCATCCAAAACTCGCGTGAACAGCCCTTCTTCAAGAGACAGCCAGCTCCATGGCTCCTGAGATCTAGCCATTTGGGGAGAAAGGAAGATGTCCCACTGATAACTGGGCCTCCAGCATCCAAAACTCGCGTGAACAGCCCTTCTTCAAGAGACAGCCAGCTCCATGGCTCCTGAGATCTAGCCATTTGGGGAGAAAGGAAGATGTCCCACTGATAACTGGGCCTCCAGCATCCAAAACTCGCGTGAACAGCCCTTCTTCAAGAGACAGCCAGCTCCATGGCTCCTGAGATCTAGCCATTTGGGGAGAAAGGAAGATGTCCCACTGATAACTGGGCCTCCAGCATCCAAAACTCGCGTGAACAGCCCTTCTTCAAGAGACAGCCAGCTCCATGGCTCCTGAGATCTAGCCATTTGGGGAGAAAGGAAGATGTCCCACTGATAACTGGGCCTCCAGCATCCAAAACTCGCGTGAACAGCCCTTCTTCAAGAGACAGCCAGCTCCATGGCTCCTGAGATCTAGCCATTTGGGGAGAAAGGAAGATGTCCCACTGATAACTGGGCCTCCAGCATCCAAAACTCGCGTGAACAGCCCTTCTTCAAGAGACAGCCAGCTCCATGGCTCCTGAGATCTAGCCATTTGGGGAGAAAGGAAGATGTCCCACTGATAACTGGGCCTCCAGCATCCAAAACTCGCGTGAACAGCCCTTCTTCAAGAGACAGCCAGCTCCATGGCTCCTGAGATCTAGCCATTTGGGGAGAAAGGAAGATGTCCCACTGATAACTGGGCCTCCAGCATCCAAAACTCGCGTGAACAGCCCTTCTTCAAGAGACAGCCAGCTCCATGGCTCCTGAGATCTAGCCATTTGGGGAGAAAGGAAGATGTCCCACTGATAACTGGGCCTCCAGCATCCAAAACTCGCGTGAACAGCCCTTCTTCAAGAGACAGCCAGCTCCATGGCTCCTGAGATCTAGCCATTTGGGGAGAAAGGAAGATGTCCCACTGATAACTGGGCCTCCAGCATCCAAAACTCGCGTGAACAGCCCTTCTTCAAGAGACAGCCAGCTCCATGGCTCCTGAGATCTAGCCATTTGGGGAGAAAGGAAGATGTCCCACTGATAACTGGGCCTCCAGCATCCAAAACTCGCGTGAACAGCCCTTCTTCAAGAGACAGCCAGCTCCATGGCTCCTGAGATCTAGCCATTTGGGGAGAAAGGAAGATGTCCCACTGATAACTGGGCCTCCAGCATCCAAAACTCGCGTGAACAGCCCTTCTTCAAGAGACAGCCAGCTCCATGGCTCCTGAGATCTAGCCATTTGGGGAGAAAGTAAGAAGAGACAAAGAAGGGCATTATATAATAGTAAATGGGGTAATCCAGCAAGAAGACATAACCCTTATAAATATCTATGCACCCAACTCAGGTGCACCTAAATATGTGAAGGAAATACTGCTGGAGTTAAAAGGAGAGATGGGGGACCAGCAGTTAGTGTAATGGCTATGTCAATGAACTCCCACGTAGTCGACTGCAGTTCACTCCCATGTAGTCAACCGCGGTTCGTGTCCCGGACCCGGTGGCTTAAAACTCACGCAGGGCGCGTGTGCGTGCGTTCCCAAGATCCCAAGAGGAGAATGGAGAAGGGATTGCAGCGTGACCATCCCCCCTGGGGGATGATTTCTCGCTTTCTGTCTCTATGTCTCTCTCTCTCTGTGTCTGGTGAGCACACGCACCCTATAGCGAAAACCTTTCCAAAAAAAAAAAGAAAAGAAAAGAAATGAGAGATACAGAACTTAAATGATACTATAAATAGAATGGGCTTGACAGATATCTATAGAACTTTCCACCCTACATCCACAGCATATACATTTTTCTCACTCGGACATGGAACCTTTTCAAAGATAGATCATATGTTAGGACACAAATCAAGCCATTACAGATTCAAAGCCATAGAAACTGTATCCATTATCTTCTCTGACCATGATGGAATTAAACTCAAGATTAATTTCAAGAAACAACCCCAAAAATACATGAACACATGGAAACTGAAAAACTTACTTCTGAAGGACTTGTTCACTCCTGAAGAAAATAAGGCTGAAATAAAAAATTTATGGAAACAAGTGATAATGTGTACACAAGTGTCCATAATCTATGGGACACAGCAAAAGCAGTCATAAGAGGGAAATTCATAGCAATTAGTGCACATAAGAAAAGGATGGAAAGCTGGCAAATAGATAACTTAACATCAAAACTCAGGGAATTGGAGAAACAACAACAAATGAACCCCAAAAATGCCAGGCAAAAAGAAATAATGAAGGTTCGAGCAGAAATAAATGAAATAGAAAATAAACAAACCATACAGAAAATAAATGAAAGCAAAAGCTGGTTCTTTGAAAAGATTAACAAGATCGGGCGTGGTGGCGCCCACCCTATGGCGAAAAGATTAACAAGATCGACACACCATTGGCTAGACTGATCAAGAAGAAGAAAGAAAGAAACCAGATTAATCAAATATGTGGTGAAACAGGAATATTACAATTTACTAAAATTATTTCTAAAGATTCAAAAGGAAGGAAACCTTCCAAATTCATTTTATGAAGCCTCCATCATCCTCATCCCCAAAACAGATAAGGATATGACAAAAAAGGAAAACTACAGACCAATATCATTGATGAATATAGATGCGAAAATTCTCAACAAGATACTCGCAAATCGTATCCAACAACATATAACAAAGATCATTCATCACGACCAGGTAGGCTTTATACCAGGGATGCAAGGGTGGTTCAATATACGCAAGACCATAAATGTAATACACCACATTAACAGAAAGAAAGATAAAAACCATATGATCATCTCAATTGATGCGGAGAAAGCGTTTGATAAAATACAACATCCTTTTATGATTAAGACTCTCAGTAAGATTGGTATAGAAGGGTCATTTCTGAACACAATAAAAGCAATCTATGAAAAACCTACAGCTAATATTATACTGAATGGGGAAAAGCTGAAAGCTTTTCCTCTGAAAACAGGTACTAGGCAAGGCTGCCCACTTTCTCCACTGCTCTTTAATATAGTACTGGAAGTCTTAGCTATTGCAATCAGAGAAGAGAACAGTATTAAAGGCATTCGAATAGGCAAAGAAGAGTTGAAAATATCTTTATTTGCAGATGACATGATGGTATACTTAGAAGACCCAAAGGTATCCATGAAAAAACTGCTTGAAGTAATAAGTGAATACAGTAAGGTGGCAGGATACAAAATCAATATCCAAAAATCTATAGCATTTCTATTTATGAACAACAAGTTGAATGAAGCAGAGCTGAAGAAAGGAATCCCTTTCACCGTAGCCACAAGATGTATAAGATATCTAGGGATAAACCTAACTAAGAAAGTCAAAGACCTTTATAAAGAAAACTACGAGAATCTTAAAAAAGACATTGAAAGTGACATAAAAAAGTGGAAGGACATCCCATGCTCCTGGATTGGTAGAATTAACATAATCAAAATGGCAATTCTACCCAAATTAATCTACATGTTTAATGCAATTCCAATCAAAATACCAGAGATATTCTTCAGAGATCTAGAAAAGACAATTATAGAATTTGTCTGGAACCATAAAAGACCTCGTATTGCAAAAGCAATCCTGCGTAAGAAGAATGGAGTAGGAGGCATATCACTCCCTGATCCCAAGATATACTATAAAGCTGTGGTCATCAAAACAGCATGGTATTGGCATAAAAACAGACATGTGGACCAATGGAAGAGAATAGAGACCCCAGAAATAACTCCCAAAGCTTATAGCCAACTGATCTTTGACAAAGGATATCAGTCAATCCATTGGGAAAAGGAAAACCTCTTTAGTAAATGGTGCTGGAAAAACTGGGTATCCACCTGCAGAAAGATGAAACTGAACCCCCATCTTTCACCATTAACAACAGTCAACTCAAAATGGATCAAAGATCTGAACCTAAGACCTCAGACAATAAAACTACTTGTGGAAAATGCTGGGGAAACTCTGGGAGACATTGGAGTAGGCAAAGACTTCTTAAATAAGACTCCCAAAGCACAGGCAATAATCCCTAAAATAGACAAGTGGGACTATATTAGACTAAGAAGTTTCTGCACAGCAAAGGACACAGTAACAAGTGTGAACCGACAACCCTCAGAATGGGAAAATATTTTTGTTAAATATGCCTCAGACAAGGGACTGATAACGAGAATACATAGGGAACTCAAGTGCCTTATGCGAAAAAAAATGATTAACCCGATTAAAAGATGGGAAAGTGAGCTGAACAAAAGTCTCTCTAAGGAAGACATACGAACAGCCAAAAAGCATATGAGGAAATGCTCAACATCCCTCATCATAAGGGAGATGCAGATAAAAACCACAATGAGATACCACCTAACCCCTGTCAGAATGGCAAAGATTAAGAATATAAAAAGTGATAAGTGTTGGCGGGGATGTGGTGAAAAGGGAACCCTCCTACACTGTTGGTGGGAATGTAAACTAGTTCAACCACTGTGGAGAACAATATGGAGGTTCCTCAAAGATCTACAAATAGAACTACCATTTGATCCAGCAATCCCACTTCTGGGTATTTACCCAAAAGACAGGAGAACGCTCAGTCAGAAAAGTGCTTGCACATCCATGTTTATTGCAGCATTATTCACAATTGCCAAGACATGGAACCAACCTAAATGTCCACAAACTGATGAATGGATTGGAAAAGTGTGGTATATATACTCTATGGAATACTACTCAGCCATAAAAAATAACAAGACCCTGGCATTTGATAGAAAGTGGTCAGATGTGGAGGATCTATTGCTGAGTGAAGTAAGCCAGGCTATGAAAGAAAGATATTGTATGTATCTACTTAATATATACCGACTATCTGCACTCTATGGTAGAGAGCGAAATATTGGAGGACCTAAAAGCAGTGAAAGTACTTAACGAGAATAAGACAGTGTGGAATGGGAGGGGTGAAGAGAAGAGGACAGAGAAAGATAGCAAAAGAACAAATAGAGAGGCAGGACGGTAGTGTTAGTGAGAAACTGATATGGCTTATTACCTGTTGATGATGACATGTATGGTATTCTCAACTGGATTGGTCTGAGAAGTATTTAATGATGGGTAAAGTCTTTTTTACAAGCAAAATGAGAAATAGTGATTGACTGTTTAAAAAATAATTAGAATAATAAACAATAATGATTGGGAAAAACATAGAAAAGATATTGAATGATGAAGTGGGGAGATTAATATCTCTGTATTGACTGACATGCAGGGCATTCCCTTCTGAAAAAGCAATGTAATACACTGTAAAGTTATATGTAATCCAATGTAATGTAAAGAAGATTATGATGACAATAACAATAAATAATTTAAAAAAAGAAATCTGAGGATGATAGGGAGTATGGAGTTTTTGATTTGTAGGATCTTAGCCACTGTCTGGGGTATTATAGAGACAAAAACAGACCCATTTTCTGACCTTAAAGTTAGTGACAGATTAAAGGATAATTATTTTGAGCAATGTCTTGGCCACCTCATGAGCCTTTTTAGTTCTAGTGGAGATTGCCTCAACCCAGCCCAAATAGGTGTGTGAGTATGAACAGGTATTAGTAGCCTCAGCATGGATTGACTTAGGTAAAGTCTACTTTTAGGTCTTTGTAACAGGAGGTTTTTATAGACTGGACTCTATGGGGCTGACTTGACCTCTGCTGGATGGTTCCTGGAACAGGTTATATATTTGCTGTTGACATGGTTGTACAGGGTAGGAAGCTCTGACAACAGCAGAACTTGATTTGTTGGTACAGATGTTTTTCCTCAGTATCATAGCTGCCTCTTTTTCTGCATGGTCAATAAACTTGCTATTATTTTTTCTTTTCTTATATATGTGTACTTTTAGAAACAACCTCAACCTATGATTTAAACAGAAATTATTTAAAGTACCCATGACTTTATTAGTCACTAAAGGTTATCTGAGGCTTGTCTAGTGAGATTGTCAGATGTCTAAGGGGAACTCTTGGGGTCTTGGGCCCAATCAATCTTTAATTTTAGAAACCAACATGGACTTTGGAAGTCTTGAGCTCTCTTTAGAGCTCAGGGTATTTTCATCTCTAGTGACTAACTCTACACTGGGGATAAGGCCTCAGTGGAAAACATAAGGATGTTAGTGATAAGCCTTGTCCAGGGTCCAGGCTATCTACATTAGACCCAGTCGATTCTAAGGCAGAGGTTCTCATCTGTGCTGTTTTTAGATCATGTTCTTAGGGGAAGTTTCCAGTACTTTTGGATTATCACGAGTGGATGCTTTTTAAGTTAAATCAAAGGTTAAGATTAATTTGTCAGAACGAGCAGTTGGCATAATGGCTATGTCACTGGACGCCCATGTAGTCAACGGTAGTTTGAGTCCCAGACATAGTGGCTTAAACTCATGCTGGGCACATGTGTGTGCATGCCCAGGATCCTCACAGGAGAAGGGATTTGGGAATGACTATCCTCGCAGGGGGATGATTTCTCGCTTTCTGTCTCTCTGTGTCGCTCTGTCTTTCTGGCGAGTGCATGTGCCCTATAGCAAAACCCTCTTGGGAAAAAAATATATGAATTTGTCAATTTGTTATAATACATTTTTAAAGTTTTCTAAGAACTTTTTTTATTTCTGTTTTGATCTGTGAAATACCTGTACCGAGAAGAGGACCTAGGCCTTTCATAAATCTCGTAAGGAGAGGCTAAGTACAGCCAGGGCTGCAGAGCTTAGTTTGTAGGTTTTGTAAAGTACCCGTCTTACTGATTATATATAAAAGTTCTAGCTGGAGGATGCAATTTTAATTTAAACTTTTATTTTTATAGCTAAACCTCTTTATTTTAGTCTCTAAGAATGTAGCCAAGGGGAGAGTCTAAAGGGGAAGAAGCTTAGCCAAAGGGGAAACAGAGGGAGTATAAGAAGACAGGAAAGGAGAAGGTGGCCAGGAGCTCCTGCCTTAACTTGTCTCCTCATATCTTGAGACTCTTACCCTACCAAGTTCTTGGAAGAAGTTCCCTAGCCTTTTGTCTCCAATACAGAGGCCTCTCTAAAGCCAGTTTTGGTATTTTTATTATAGGGCTACCTGAATGCCTGTCTCTCACCTTGAGGGATATATCTCTCAGAGGAGCTATTAAGCTTATAAACTTGTATGTATTAATGGAATTATATATATTTACATTGATTAGCATTTTAACTTTTAGCATATGTCAGTAGCTTATTAACATGTGCCAACAAACAACAATAATGAATAGAGAGAATTTCATCTCTTCTTTTCCTATTTGGATGTCTTTAATTTTTTCCTCTTTTCTGATTGCATTGATGAGGACTTCCAGTACTATATTGAAAAGGAGTGGAGAAATTGGGCAGCCTTGTCTTGTATCCGTTTTTAGTGGGAAAACTTTCAGCTTTTCTCCATTCAGGATGATGTTTCCAATGGGCTTTTCATAGAGAGCTTTTATTGTGTTGAGAAATTACCCTTGTATACCAATTTTGCTGAAAGTCTCGATCATGAAGGGATGTTGTATCTTATCAAATGCTTTTTCTGCATCAATTGATATGACCATATGTTTTTTGTCTTTTTTCCTGTTAATATGGTGTATTACATTAATGGTTTTCCATATGTTGAACAAACCTTGCATTCCTGGAATAAAACCTACCTGATCATGATGTATAATTTTTTATAAGCGCTTGGATACAGTTTGCTAGTATCTTGTTGAGAATCTTTGCATCTATATTCATCAGAGATATCAGTCTATAGTTTTCCTTCCTTGTCTTCTCCTTATCGGTTTTGAGGACTTTGTAAACTAAATAATGCAATTGAATGTATAAACAAAATGTAAATAAATAAATAAATAAATAAAATTTAAAAAAGAAACCAACAATAACAACAAAAGCTTGTTTAACAACTTTTTAAATGTAGAACTGAACAATCTTATTAATGAACCAACCTAATAGCTTTTATTCTTATAAAATCTAAAAGACTAACAGTAGAACAATCAAAGAATGTCAGTTTAAAAATGAAAACTAAAAGGAGTACTCAGGAAGGACCAGACAGCCATGTCCTCTGTGAGTCCATGTTTAACATTGGATTTATGTCTTTTTACAAGCAAAATGAGAAATAGCAATTGTTCAAAAAATAACTGGAATAATAATAATGATAATGATGATCAGAAAAAATAATGAAAGGCTATTGTAAGATGAAATGTGGATTTTAATGTCTCTGTATTGACTGATATACATGGGATTTATGTGGAAAAAAGAAATGTAATACACTGTAAAGTTATATGTGATTCAATGTAATATAAACAAGATTATGATGATAATAAATAATAATTAAAAATCATTGCATTTACATTTTTCTATACTAGCCTTACCTCCCTAATTCAGATGTATTATATTGGCAACTTAGCACATAATTCTGTCAAATATCTCCCTGATTTTCATTAATTCTGGTTTTGCTTAATGTTTTGCTTAACAGTTTACTAAACCAATCTATTTTTTTTTTTAATAGAAAATAGACATTTTTATCCGGTTAAAAAATTAGATTATCAGAAACTTTTATTTTTGAGAGTACATCTTCTGGGACTTGCAGGTGGTATAATGGTTATGTCACTGGATTCCCACATAGTCAACCACAATTTCAGTCCCAAGGTCCAGCACCTTAAAACTCATGCCGGGTACATGTCTGTGCATGCCCAAGATCCTGAGAGGAGAATGATAGTGAAGGGATTGCGATGTGGCCAACTCCCAGGGGGTGATTTCTCCCTTTCTGTCTCTCTCTGTCTTTCTGGCGAGT
>NW_006203803.1:379902-419358 GCF_000334495.1 Tupaia belangeri chinensis | reverse complement strand
GGCCATCCCCCCGGGGGGTGATTTCTTGCTTTCTGTCTCTCTGTCTCTCTTTGTCTTTCTGGAGAGCTCACATGCCCTATAACAAAAATATATCTCAAAAAAAATAAATAAATAAAGAGTACATCTTCTCTGCAAAATTTTCCTAAGGTTACTTTGACACCATACTCCCTAGAGGAAGTAGGGATCCGAAGGAATAAGTATAAACTAAATTTTATTTAAGCTACTAACAACAAAAGGAGTGATGTGAAATGCGAAAAGAAGAAAAATAAGGAAATAAATAACGAAGAGAAGTTCTCTGGCTCCAGGGAGACAGCAGGAGCAGTCTAGGGCAGAGATCCTAAAGGAGGGTCGGACCAGAACCTACAGGAGCAGCAGAGGGGGTTGGGCCCCGGGGTGGGCTGGGGGCAGGGCCAGTGCAGAATCTTCAGAATCAACAGCAGCCACTGGAGGTGGTGGTGGCGGCCCACCTGGGGCAGTTTGTGGCATCATGGTTGGTGACAATGGCCTGTGGGGCCTCAGGTGAGGGCTAAGCACAGACAACTGTTGTTTCAACCTGTGCTGATTCCTTAAAGGCCCTGAAGGCAGCCATGGTGTTGGTGTAGTGGCTGGGCCTGGCTCATCGGTGGAGAGAGTTGTGTGGTATCTGATGTCTCTGGGACTGTAGGTGGATGAGACGGCCATATGCCCCTTGCCTGCCTTTCCACAGCCAAGTGACACCCCCAGCCTTTAGGACCACCATGGCCCTACCCCCTTAGCAGGAAGCCTTCCCAGACTGTAGGCTCTGAGGGAGGGTGCCCATAGCATATCCCGGGACACAGCTGTGTCCGCACAAATGAGAGGTTAGGAGTCCATGAGCAAAAGCCCTGCCTTTCCTTAGCACCGAGTCTGCTGGGATGAAGGCCATGCTGTGGCCTTGGGGGATGGGCTGACCATCATGAGCTTCAGTTTACCACAGTGTCCTCAAGTGGCAGTTGGTGCTTCTGCAGACCCCATTAGAGCACCTGGCACACTGCCAACTTACCCCCAAGGGCAGGGACATGTATGTGTCTGATGGATGCCACACCTTGAAAGTAAGCCACACACAACAGAACCCAAAGCTGCAAGCCACGTTCTGCCCCAGTCCACTTCATTTCCTCTGAATCCTGCCATGTGAGACAGGCCTGTCACAGCCAACCTGGGGCTTTGAGTGGCTCACCTGCAAATTCAGTGACAAAATTGCCTTGAAACAAGCCCCTGGCTGGGAACCAGCAGTTAGCGTAATGGCTATGTCGCTGGACTCCCACGTAGCCAACCGTGGTTCGCGTTCCGGACCCAGTGGCTTAAAACTCACGCCGGGTGCGTGTGCATGCGTGCCCAAGATCCCAAGAGGAGACTGGAGGAGAAGGGATTGCGGCGTGACCATCCCTCCTGGGGGGTGATTTCTCACTTTCTGTCTCTATGTCTCTCTCTGTCTGTCTGATGAGCGCACGCGCCCGATAGCGAAAAACCTCTCCAAAAAAAAAAAAAAAAGAAAAGAAAGAAAAGAAACAAGCCCCTGGGAAAACAGTCAAGTGAAGGATGGGCTCCTGACTGAGAGGAGCAAGCAGTAGTTGAACCATGACGCCTTCACAAGGAACCAGGACCCAACCCAGGTCTGAGACCTCCATCAGAATCCAGAGCCGGGGAAGGAGATTCCAGCTCCGAAGAGGCTTGGTATGTCTGACATGGGAGGATGGGTGGCACATCACAGGGAGGGGTTCAAGTCCACCCCAAGGAGGATCAACTGGCCGTGGCACGGGGCACCTTCTGGCTCTGAGTTGGTGCAGGGCACGATCTGGTTTCACTTCTGGGACTGGCTGAGGGTCATCCTGAAGAGGTGAAGAGCAGGAGGATGGAGGGACAGTTCACAGTGCCAGGATGGGTTATGTGATGAGGGAGGGAGTGAGCTGGTGTCCAGCTGCCCCCAGTGGGAAGGTCCAACTTAGCTGCATCTCTCATGGCCACATGGGCTCAGACTCTGCTGAGCGTGTGTAGGAAGATGGAGAGGTCTAGGAGGAGGACCATGGGGCCAAAGAGGAGAGGACGTCAGTCAGTCCCCACCCTTAAAGTGGCGGGAGAGGGTTCGCTTCGTGCAGTCCAGGCTGGGTTCTCTGTCAGGGGTGTGCATGCCAGTTGTGGCTCATGTTAAGAGGACGCCCTTGCCCTGTGGCAGGCCATGTGCACTGTGAAGGTCCAGGCCCCTGCAGTCGAGAGGCTGTTCCCACAGATGTCCTGGTCCAGGCAGCTCCTGGTGATGTTCAGCTCCATACCACTGCAGACTTCTCTGAGGCCCGGCTGTCAGGGCCCATGAGACCAACTCCATGCCCTTTCCTCATCCACAGACACTGCTTGCACCCTGTCTCCTCTGTGGGTCCTCCCAGGATGGGGGCACAATCATCAGAGACTCCCTGGAGTAGAAGGTTGCAGGCTATGGCTAGCCTCGGGGAGACGCTGGGCCTGTATGACCCACCACCTCCTGCAGGAGCCTCAACGACCTGGCCCTTGTGACCACTAGGACCTGGAGATGTGAGGCAAGCAGGGCACGCTGCCTGGGCTCACATCTGTCGGTCTCCTGTCTGTGACCACATGGACATAGTTCCTCTGGGATGGGGCTAAGGGACTATCGGGGCATGTGCACGTGTGCACACGTATGTGTCCTCTGGGCCACGTGTACCTAATGGGTGCACAGGAACTGGCCAACCCTGGAAGGAAGCCCTCAGGGGCGCAGGCCCACTGCTGACTGGGCAGAGGGATGGCAGGCCATAGCAGATGTCCCACCTCCCAGCACAGGTCAAGTGAGTCATCCACACTAGCAGTCCCAGCCCTCGCTTCCCACCCTCTACCCATATGCTCTCAGTGGATTCTGCCCCTGTATGACTGTTGTCCAGGCACTGATAACCTGTATCTTGTCAAGTTCAGGCTTCTCTGCCCCCACCCACTTCTTGGCAGCACCCAAAGGACCCCATCCCATCCTCTGGCCCTGGCTGTCCTTCCTCCCAAACCCAGGGATGTGCAGGCTCCACACGGCCCTCGCTGATTCTATTAGAACACTCCATCTCTGCCAACAGGTCCCCAAGGCACAGGGCCCAAGCTGGTCACTCCTCGTACCTGTGTGACCTTACCACTGGTTGGCCTAGGGGCTCACACATCATGGGACCCAAGTCCATGGTATCCCCCAGGACCCCTGTCTTCATCATCTCAGTAACAGACCGCCAACTGCACTCAATACTTCCCAAAGGTCTGGTGTCATTGCTGATCCCTTCATCCTACCCTACGTCGGAGCCCAACCTGAGGGCTCCTTCCCACTCCCGTCCACCCACTACTCTGCCTCTCCTGCCACTTGAGCTGAGTCCTCTCACTTCCCCCTGCACTGCCATGTCCCCTGCCTCTCCCCCAGCCTCTGCTTCTCCCTCTGATTCTCTGTCCTACAGCAAAAGGGCCATGTGTGTCTCTGACATGATCATCCTTGCTGAGGCCTAGAAAGCCAGCACATTCCCTAGTCGACCTCAGCAAACCTGTGGGCTGTTCTTCTGGCCTTTCTCTCCCTGAACCTGCTGTTCCTTTACCCCTGAGGCCAGGCACGGGAGCTACAGCCCAGTCTGCTGCTCCCCAGCGCTCAGAGCTTCCACCTGAAAGAAGGGGTACACTCCTCAGAACTCGGGGACCAAGGCCAGCAGGAGCTGCCCAGACCCAAGGCTGGATTGAAATGTCCTCCTGAGAAAAGGACACACTTGTCCAGGTGTCACCCATGTAGGCTGATTGCAGCTTTATGTCCTAAGTGCACTTGGGCAGTGAAGTGACTTTTCATGGAAAACAGTTCCTTGGAAGAACAGCTACTCTCTCCGTGCAGCCTGGCATCTCGAGGTCCCATCTAACCAAGGGGCACCCAGGCTCTTGTCAGTGGAACTGTTTCTGCCTGAACCCAGAGTCCCCCAACTCTTATCCCAAGTCTAATTAGTCAAATATAGGCCCAGCGTCACCACTGCTGTTCTGGGCCCGCTGACCCTGGGGCCCATGACTTCCAAGGGTTCTATGGGTAGGCAGGACTGGGCCTGGGATTGCCATCTAGAGGAAGACCAGGCAGCGTGGCCTGGACAGACGTTTGAGAGGGACAGAGCTGCTGTACAGCTACCCTCCTGCCCTTGAAAAAGAGGTGCTGCCTAGGCTGTGCTTCCCTGAGCAGGGCACCCCAACCACAGGTTCCTGCCTTGTGCCCACCCTGTCCTGAGTTACAGCCCCTGACTACCTAGTCCCCTCCTCCTCACCCCTCACCCCATCCTGCCAGGTCCAAGCAATGCCCTCCAAACCCTACCACTGGTCCCTGATCCCCATCCACTGGGTTTCCCCCAACCCACACTTCCACTCTGCAGGTCCCTGCTAAGGCCTGGCAGGCACCAGGGCTTGGACATGGGACTGTGCAAGGCACTATGGGGGACATCCTCTGTCCCAAGTGTGGCTGAGCAGTAGTTCCCTTCTGCCTCCTGCCCATGGCTGCAGAGACACCTACAGGCCAGAACTAGTGGTATTACTTAGGCCCACAGAGGTGCAGGTCTTCTTTGCAATACTCTCACCTCTACTGTGGGTCAGGGTTGTCTTCAGGGGTGGAAACCCCAGCCCACCTTGCCAGCTGGTGGCTTCCAGAGCTGGGAGCTTGGAGTGGCCTGTGAGGAGAGGAAAGATGGGTGTGTGGGGGTCCTGGGTGGGACCTGCAGCTAGTGCAGAGTGTAGGTTCTCATCCCCTAGCCTCATTCTCTTCAAAATCCAGACCACCACCTTCTGGGAAGGAGGCAGGAGAGGGGTCCCTTGCTGCAGAAGTGCCAGCCTGGCCTAAGGGGCAGGATCCACAAGAACAGACCTGTCCACGGGAGCTCTGAGCTCTGCCCAGCTCAAGGCAATCTCACTTCCCAAATCCTAATGTTTATACAATAGTTGGATCTGGAGGATTCCATGTCAGTGAGGCATAGGGTGGAAATGTGGGCTCTGGGTAGTGTGTGTGTGCCCAGAATCCCCACAGGAGGGAGAAATGGAGAAGAGATTGCTTACCCCCTGTGTTAGGGGTGCTTCCACTCACCCCCACCTCTGGCACCACTTGCATCTTCTGATGATTTTTTTTTTCTCAACTAAATGAGAGAAAATATACTTAATAAAGTATCAGTCTTGGCCCCCATTGAAGAAAATGTGCCCGAGGAATGAGAGATGGTTATAGCAGGAAAACTTTGGGGGAGGGAAGCAGTGTCAATTTCAGAAGTCTATTTTCTGTTCAGTTTTTCTACAGATATAAAGCTACATAAATATTTAGATAAGATTTATTGAAATACCTGCACCAAATTCATTTTACTTTGTCTTTCTTCCTGCCGAGGAGGCAAGTCAAGCTATCTACTTGGCAGGACAGTTGAAAGGTCAGCTGTCAAGGGTGAAATAGCTGGCAGAAGTCCAAATCTCATGGTCAGCTGCTGTGCTGTCTTCGTAGACAACCCCACCACCGGATGTCTGTGATGCGGGTGACTTCCCCAGCTCCTCAGCAAGATTGCAGAGCTCCTCAGCCTCAAGGGGGCAGCTCCTTCCCAGACAACATGGATGGTGGGGTGCAGACATGGGAAATTGTTCAAAGCTCCACTAATTCTAATCCACAGGGGTGAAGACCACTGAGTTAGATATTGTCTCTGTTCCAGGGAAAAGAATCTGAAGTTCAGCGAGGCCCAGAGTTCCACTTGCCCAGAGTAGAACTGGGAAAGCAGACCTGAGGGTGACTCCAGGCTCCACTGGGTTAATGCTCACAAGCTTGTCATTTGTGGATGTGCCCCGAGTGGCCTTAAAGCTCATCTTCTGTCCAGGTAACAGTTCTGGGAGGTACTGTTCATAATCCCTGCCATACTTCAGGCAGGAACTGAGAAGGTCTGAGACAGGGCCCTCCTGCCACCGGCCTATCTGCTTACCAGGAATAGAGATGGCATTTTCTTGCACTCATTTTTCTTCCAAAAATACCCAAGAATGGATGATGCCTCACTAATCTTAGTATTTCTTTTCTCTCAAAGTATTTTATCCAAATTCAGATAAATTGCCTAGAACACTTGCAGTCTGTGGAATGCTCCAGAAACATACTTTCCAGGTCTGCAAAGAGAAGAACATCTGAACTACCCGACAAAGTGATCACCTCCCTCCACCCAGTTGCAATGTCAAAGAGCATCCACTTGTCCCCTTCCAGGAGCCTCTGACTCTGGCAGGCTCTGGGGAGTTGTCATCCTGACCATTGGCAGGTCTCCCGGTTATAAAGGTGCAGATTTCACTGCTTTCTCAAGAGTGTCTTTCCTCCCTGGAATGGGAAAATTGGCAAACAGGATTGTAATATCTTTCCTCTTCAGTTTCGCATCTGAGATGTTCATGGTCAAGGTGCTGATGCTTGACTTCCTATTAAAAACCATGCCTGGCCTTGAGGTCCTGACTTGTCTGACTTTGTGAAGTGGAGGAGCAGGGCTGTGGGCATCCTGGGACCCAAATCTTGGCCAGAACTAGGTATACAGGAAAGCTCCACCAGATCTGTGTGGGAGCCAGACCCCTTAAGAGCAGGTCTCCTATTCTATAAGGCCCAACTGAGGTCTGCACAAAGGCTGCCAGGTCTCCAGGGAGCATGGACCAGGACTGGGCAGGACGGGACAGATGCCCTGGCTTAGACGGGCAAGAGGGAGTCCTGACTGCCCACTGCCCTGGAGCTCCCATGGGAAGCTACACATGGGGGTGAGGTGCTGGACGGTTAGGTGTACTCCATGTACCTCCTGCTTGTCACTGTACCCAAGGCCAAGGGTAGGACTGGCTGGGGTGGCAGGCAGCACCAAGGCTGGGGACTGTCCTCCCACAGCAGCCTCATCCTCCTAGTGGGCGGGCGTGGCCTTGTGGTTCTTTCTGGCTTCGGGTGACTGACATTGGCTGAGTACCAGGTTGGTAACCAGTGGGTGCAGCTGCTAGCCCTGCTGGCTCTGCTGGGTCCTGAGCAGGACCTGTGGCCCAGGAGGGCGGCCAGCTGGGACACGGCAGTGCAGGTGAATGCTCGGTCACCTCTGTGCAGTGCTGGGTTGGGTGGCATCCCAGGCTGCACAGGGCGGTGGACCTCAGCCCTATTGCCCACCCAAGATCTGGGTGCTGCCTCCCCACAGCCCGGTGAGCTGCCCACAGTCCCTGTGCTTCCCACGCACCATAGCTCTGTGCTTGCTGGTGACCACTCACCACCTCATCACCCTCCTGGAAGAGGTGGAGGCCAAGCCCAGGCCGACAGCCAGGAGGCCTCACAGCCCCAAGGACAGAAAGGCAGCGGCAATGGTGACTGCGCCCCAGTGACTGCCTGCTTAGGAGCAGTAAAGTGAGGCCTGGGCTGCAAGGTGGGTCAGCTGGGAGCAGCCACCACAGGATGATGGTGGCCAGAAGATGGGGTCGTGCCAGAGAGCCCAGGAGTCTGCGAGCAGCCCCCACAGATGCTATGAGCCCAGGACGGCCACGACAGGAGAGATGTGGGCCAGAGAAGAGGTCTTGGCCCAGAAGCCCCACATCTGGTGAGGACCGCCCATAGCATCCAGTTTCCAGAGCAGAAATATGGCTGTGGTCACAGTGGGAAGCGCTTACGTGTGCTGTATACAGGTGTGCCTCACAGCTCTGCAGAACTTGTGCAAGTCTTGTAACCCAGACAGGGTAGCAGGCATTACCTGTCAAAGTTGTACACAGTGAGATGCCCCCGCCCATGAAGCCTTCCACGGCCCATGGGTAGGACTTGTGTGGGAGGTGCAAAGGCAAACGCCTGTCCTGTGGCAGCACTGTCAGCTCCAAATACATCATTTCTGTAGATGTTAACAAGAGGGTTCTGATGGGCATCTGTGGAAGGAGTGCTGTGCAGCCTTTTCTGGACCCCTTCTTCCTGCTCTCCCCTCTCCAAATGCTGAAAGGCAGACAGGAGGCTGGGGGATGCCGCTTCTTGTTGAGGGAGTTATGTGTACATTGTATTTAATTTTGAATTTCAATAAGAAGGTGAGAAATCAAACAGAAAGTAATTTGTATTTTCTCTAAGGCAGAGTAATGACTGCATCCGGTGAATTCATTATCTCTGTGTGGTCCCAACCTAAGGAAGTGTTTCTGTCCCAGAATATCTTTTAGACACAGGTCTCCCCTTCCTTTATGACAGCAAACATGCTCCTCAGAGGGAATTTGGAATGTGTCAAAACTAGGAAAAGGGAATTGATCCACCAGGTCATCAAGGTCTTGTTACAGAGACTTGTATCCACTTGTAACCTGGGAGGAAATTAAACAGGATGGGCCCAGCCACTGTGGTACAGGCAGTAGGACCCTGACATGGGATTCTGGAGCCATGGGGGAAGGCGCATCCACATCCCAGGCACGTCCTTATCCTGGGGTGCTGAGACCCTGTCCAGGGTATGTGTGTATCTCTCTCATGAAATATATAAACATAAATGAAAAAAACTAAAAAACAATGAAAACACAATGTCTAGTTATTTCTTCACTATACATTTTATTATTAATACACAAAGTAAGTTTTTGACAGCATTGTTTTTTTTTTCTTTTTAAAGAGAGATTTTTGCTATATGGCATGTGCACTTGCCAGAGACAGAGAGGCACATGCACTTGCCAGAGACAGAGATAGAGAGTCAGTGAGAAACCACCTCCGGGGGGGATGGCCATGCATTGATTCCTCTCCTCCATTCTCCTTTTGGGACCTTGGGCAAGCATGCCCATGTACCTCGTGTGGGTTCTAAGCCACCAGATCTGGCACTTGAACCACAGCCAAAAAACATGGGAGTCCAGTGACATAACCATTATGCTCTCTGATGGTCCCTGGCAGTATTCTTAATGCCTAACTTGGGATGGAAATTATTCCCCGAGAAAATCAATGTAATTAATGAAAGAGACCCAGATCTGAGGCCGCAGTTGAGATCTGACTGTTTTCCTCCTGAGCTGGAGAACCAGTGGCCTTCAGGTTCTACGGAAAAAAGGTTTTTACAATCATTTGTCACAAATACCAAAATGTCGATCATTGCTTTGTGTTCAGGCTCTGCTGACATTTGGAAAACAGAGAAATAAAAGAAAAAGACTGCCTCACTGGGTCTGAACACCAATGACCAGTGGCCGCTGCAGGTAAGTGAGCTGATTGGCATGCCAGAAATGGCCTTGACCTTCTGCCCAGGTAGGCAGCCCTACAGGATGTCCAAGTGTAAATTCTGTTTGGACACATCCTTGAGCAGACTCCAATTTCTGGAGGGTGGGGATAGGGAAGGCTTATCCCCAGAACAGGGCTTTCCATGTCATCAGTGCCCAATGTGTTGGGGACCAAGGGTCCTACCTCTAGCAGTTCATATCCATGTGCGCAGATCAAAGAAAGGACATTTAAAATGCACATGGTATGCCATCTTGAGGATTATGATTAAAAATGATGAATGATGGGGCCAGCAGGTGGTCTGGTGGTTGAGGTGTTGGATTCCCTCATGGCTGACCAATTTTGAGTCCCAGACCTGGCAGCTTTCAGATCACACAGGATACATGTGTGTGCCTCCCCAGAATCATGAGAAGAGAAGGGATTGCTGTGTGACCTCTGGCCGAGGGCAGTTACTCACTTTCCCTCTCACACACACGCACGTATCTGGTGTGAGTTTTCTTAAGCCGATGGGTCTGGGACTCGAACCACAGTCAGCTATGTGGGAGTCCAGCCACCTTCTGGTCCCCAATTTTGTAAGACTTGTAACAAAATTGAGTATGAGTGGAGTTAATAGTCCTAATGGAGTAGTAGATCCGGGAGCCACACGGGTGCTGGCAAAATGGCACAACTCATAGAGCATCAATGTCCTGCAAGAGCTGTGATGCCTAATGGCATCTGAAGGAAAGAGGAAACTAAGGAGCCAATAGTCAGAAGAGAGCCAAAGCTCCTACCCCCATTCTACTTAAGTGGTCTTCACTTTCCATAGTAGTAACTTTTCCAGAAAATTTTTATAGACCTCAAAGTAATGGAAAGGAATCTCTCATTCAAAGATAATTTATCTTAAGATACTGTACATGACCCTGCTTTTTGTCCATTGAACATATGAACTGTGCTAGAATCCATCATCCTGCCAAGTGTAACCATTGTCCACGCAGTTGAACATCTGGGGCTAAAAATGTACATTTCATTTATTCCTTTCATAACTGATGGGGCTCGTTTAACTGGGCTGTGAAAAGACATGTCTCAGGATCACCTTGCTGCTGATCACATGGATTGGGGGCTTCGCCTTCTTCTCCATCCCCTTTCCACACCCTCCCAGAAGCAGCCCTCTAGTGTGGGGTGCTCCTTAGAGGAGATGTGAAGGCTTCAGGTTGCAGTCTGTGGGGCCTCTGCTAGGTGTGTGGGGTGTTTTGCCTGCACCCTACGTTTCTTTTTTTAAGTCTTAAATGATGCCCCTTTCCAAGCCATGGTCATCGTGGCCCCCGACTCCTGCACTCCTGTCCTTGGCCAAAGCATAGATTGTGGCTCCCTGCCTCTCTCTGAAATTGGCCGTTGCTGAGGACGTCCAGCTCTCCCCATGTTTATTCTCACACAGCTTCACAGAGAGGAACTGCCTTTCCTAACCCTCCACAAGCCCCATTTGCACTGTCACCACCACCCTCCATGGCAGTGCCTTGTGATGCATAGAAGCCATCAGGGAAGAGTGGAAGGAGTCTCTCCCCCATGTTAGTTTGAAGCCAACCACACACGGTTCACTCTCACCAGCTGGGAAATGGACCTGAGTGTGTGGCTGACTGCCCTCTGCTGTCACTATGTACTGAACTGTCTATGACGTTCCTGCCTGTGAAGTACAGTTCAAAAGATATACAAAGGGATTACAAATCAGACAACAGAAAGTCTCATAAAGTAATGAGGATGGATGTTTAAAAACAGAGGCAATCCTAACATAGCCAGTTGAAGAATTTGTCATGTCCATGTAGAGAACTGTGGGAGATAAAAGTTTATAATCTGAAAAGATCTGTGGAATCAATGATTGGTCTAATTAGAAATAGGACAGATTAGACATAAATATAACTCATTAGAGAGGTAGAAAAAGAAAACATTTACTTACTCATTGTAAGTTCTTTTAGGACCCTAGTACTATACTGTGAATAAAGAAATAAGTTGTTAAAAAAACAAGGAGAAAACAAAATTTGAAACAGATGTTGAAAAGTGAAGTCATGGTAAAGTAAGTGACTTGGTGATTTATAGGCTTTACAAATTTCTTGATTATAGCTTTCTTTGAATTCATTTTAAGGAAAGACTCAGTGATAGTTACATTTTGGACTTTTCCTCTTTTATCTAGTTGTATACAATGAGTAATGATTATAATAAATATATAAATGGAAACCTGTAAAAACAACTGGTTGTCAAATAATTGTTAGCTTATAAAAAGTTAATTGCCATAAGGTAAATGCGTTTGTAAGAGAGAGAGAAAGAGAGAGAGAAAGCACATTCTAATGGGTACGGTCACAGTACAAACCTTTATCCTCCATTTCCTTGTCCCATAAGGATTTGGGGTGTGCACATATGCCTTGTGTGTTTTTCAAGCCACTGGATTCAGGATTTGAACCACCGTTAGCCTTGTGGGATTCAACTTTCTAGGCACAGTGCTTAACCACTACACTACATGTCCAGTCCTTCAAAAGAGACTGAAGAAATAGATTGGTACTGTTCCAGGATCACAGCAAGTCATATTAGGATGCCATTATTCCACACATTGATCTGAAAATCCAATGCGGTCTCTTCCCTCGTTTGTGATTTTCACTTAAAACCTGTAAGTCCTCTGTGCTTATATTCAGGGTGATTGATTTGAGACACCCAAGCCACAGTCCTCAATTTTGGCCCAAATAAACCTTTTTGCTTTAGGTTTTTTGCCTCCATTTTCCCTCTTCAGTTGACAGTTATATATAAGTTATAAGTCATGAATTGTATTTACCACAAAAATATGCTTTCCTTTGTTTTTATTTTTTTAACTAATTTATCTAAATCTTATTGTACTTCCAGCTTATTTGTATAAGAGTCTAATTTTTATCTCATTTTTAAAGATAGATGCTCTCAGAATTTTATTATTTTTAAGTTTCTTAAGGGGCTTGCAGATGGTACAGTGGTTAAGGTGCTGAAACCCCACATGGCCAACCATGGTTTGAGTCCTGGACCTGGCAACTTGCTTTCCCTCTCTCTCATTCTCTCTCTCTGGTCAAATTTAAAAAATAAAAATAGAGACCAGCAGTTAGCGTAATGGCTATGTTGCTGGACTCCCATGTAGTCTAACGTGGTTCGCATCCAGGACCTGGTGGCTTAAAACTCATGCCGGATGTGTATACATACATGCCCAAGATCCCAAGAGGAGAATGGAGAAGATTGTGGCATGGCCATTCCCCCTGGGGGATGATTTCTTCCTTTCTGTCTCACTGTCTCTCTCTGTTTCTGTGGCGAGCGTACACACCCTATAGCCAAAACCTCTCTAAATAAATAAATAATAAATAAAATTAAATAAATATTTTATTAGTAAGTCATTATTTAACAGTGTGCTTCTACCAGAGTTAAAATGTGTATTTAACATATTTTTTCCAATATATTTTACAGTTATAATTCCTATACAAATCTGTCTGAGGTCCTTTGCTATCACAACAGAATGAGGTCCTTTGCTATCACAACAGAAAAGTCTTTTTTTTTTTTTGAGGGGTTTATACATCTCTTTCTGCTTCGTTGTTACAAGGATAGCATTTGCTTAGTCTTTATTAAACTATTTGTATTGAGTTTCTAAAATATCAAAAATGTTTCTTGGACTTGTGGGAGATTAAAAATATGCATAAACCAATGAAGCATACAGCATTAATAAAAGGAACTGATCAGGTATGTGGAAAAAAAGATAGAGAAAGAACTAATATGCATTGAAAAGTTTAGCTATGGCCTGGACAGTGGCGTCTCCATCCTTTAAGTGGAGAATGAAACACTATGTGGGAAAAATTTAGAGAAGGAGGGTGACAGATGTTAGTGTACACAATTAGAAAAAATTCAGATGAACCAAGCATGAAAATCTAAGTCATTATCTATAGTGATTGTAGGGGGTGGGGGGGGAAGATGTTAGAGGTTTTCAAAAAAAGACATGAAATCATAGACTGCTAGGTATACAGCAATCAAAGCCACCAATAGAAATTACTATAATGTGTACGTGTGTGCAAAATGTTCAACGTATTTGTTTCACTTTGTTTTTTAATTTTTTCTTTAAGCCTAGTGTGATTGCCAGAGACAGGTGAGAGAGAAAAGAAGAAAAGGAAAGAGAAAAAGAGAAATCACCTCTCAGTGGAGATGGCCAGGCCACAATTCCTTCTCCTCCACTTTCCTGTCAGGATTTTGAGCACCTACACACATGCTCCTGGCATGTTTTTCAAGCCACCTAGTCCCAGACTTGAACTGCGAAGCTGGTCATGTGATATCCAGCACCATATCTGCCACACCACCTGCTGGCCCTGGACTTAGTTATTTTAAAATCACAAATTACAAATAAGGAAACTTAGGCTTAAAAACGTCAAGGAAACTCATCAAGCTATTCATCTCATAGGAGCTCCACATGTAAACATAGGTCTACCTCTCTTCAAACCCCAAACTCACTTCACCATATCACAGTACCTTTGCAGTCATCAAATTCAATTTCTTCATACACGGGGCACTAACTTAATCAGGACTGGAAGCTGTGTTTTGCCTTTTCCTAGACAGCATTTCTGAGGTAAAATTTACTCATTGGAAGTGTATATTTTGATACCTTTGTGTGTGTGCCAGAGTGCACCTTTGCTCAACAGAGACAGAGATGGAGGGAGAGGAAGCACCCTCTCATGGGGCACAGCCATCTGCAATCCTTTGTCCTTTATTTATCCATCCCATAGGGATTTGGGACTCACACACACTTGCACTTTGTATGTTCCTCAAACTGCTGGGGATGAGATTTGAATCACGGTCATCATTTTGATAATTTTTAACAAATTTACACCAGTTGTGCAACCTCTCCACAAACTGATTTTAGAACATTTTTATGTCCCTGCGACTGTCTGAAGTCAGTGCCTGTCTCCTCCCATAGTCCCAGGTATCCAAAATCTACTTGCTGCCTCTGTCCACTTGATACACACATGATCGTAAAACGGTCTTTTGTACTTCCACTATGCACGTCTGTGGAGTCTATCCGTGTTGTAGCATATCAGTGCTTTATTATTTCTGCGGCTGTATTATTTAATATCTATATACTATATTTTGTTTATTCATTCACCAGGTAATGCACATTTGAATTATTTCTGAATTTTTGCTATTATGAATAATGCTCCAATAAACATATATATGCAAGTTTCTGTGTGAACATGTTTTCAATTCTCTTACCGAAATTGCTGTGTCATTTGGTGACTCGGTGTTAACCTTTCTGAGGAAATGCCCATCTGTTTTGCAAAGTGGCAGCATCACTTTATTTCCCCACCAGCAGTGTATTTCTCTACATACTTGCCAATATTTGTCATTCTCCTTAAAGAAAAAGAATTAGTTATCCTAGTGGATTTGAAGTAGCATCTTACTGAGGTTTGATTTGCATTTGCCTAAGTACTAATGGTGTTGAATATTTTTTCAAGTGCTTACTTGGTCATTCATATTTCTTTTTGGGGGACAATGCCTATTCAGATTTTTGGTCATTGCTAAATTAGATGATTTGATTTAGTATTACTGAATTGTAATGATTTGTGTGTGTATGTGTGTGTAGAGAGGTTTTTGCTATAGGGTGTGTGCACGCACCAGAAAGACAGAGAGAAACAGAGAGATAGAAAGTGAGAAATCACCCCCTAGGGGGAACAGCCACACCACAATCCCTTCTCCTCCATTCTCCTCTCAGGATCTTGGGCACGCATGCACATGCACCCGGCATGAGTTTAAGCCACCGAGTCCAGGATTTGAACCGTGGTCAACTACATGGGAATTCAGTGACATAGCCATGACGCTCACTGTTGGTCCTGGGGGTTAGGTTTTTAACATAAGAAATCTAGGATGACAAAATATTCAGTCTGCGACAACTCCCACAATTGGGGTTTGAAAAGCTAACATTTCGGACTTGGTGACTTCTCTGTTCCCACCCTTGGCTCAGTCTTTCCCTCTTTCCTGTTTCTCGAGTTCAGGAAGCACACATTAATGCTATGAGCACCCAGAGTGGAGGCCACAGTGCAGAGAACTCCAGGAGTGCCAAGGGCACAGACAAAGAGGAGCCCAGACTCCCACGTCACACTGAGTCCTGCCAGAACCCACATGAACCGATGATGCAGGAAGTCCCTCTTCCCTCAGTCGGGCTTCAGTTGAGGCCAGAGTACCAGCCTTATGATATTCTTTGAGCTGGGCCTAGATTTGGGTGTCCATAAGCTGAGATACTAAGTGTTTGTTGTTTGAACGTTTTAAGTGTCGAAGCTACTTTGTCAGAGTGGAAAGAAAATTATCCAAATGTCCTAGGCCCTGGAATGTCCTCTCTTCCATTTCTCTACTCCTCTCTCCCCCCAGGCTCTTTTCAACTGCCTTGTCATCTTTTGAATCTACATCCTGAGGTGTAGATCTCTGAGGCATGTTTTCCTGTCATAAAACTCTTTCAGGTCTGCTTTTGTTATTTCCATTCTTTTAGGTACATGTGAGCAGTAAGAAGAGCAACAAGAAAACATCTTTCCCTCTCGAGCGTTTCCCATCAACTGAACTGACTAGGGCTAGCCAGTGGGTGCCCAGTTACCAGAGTGCTAAGTTTCGTTGGGCCTATCGCTGAGGAAGTGAGGTCACTTCGTTAGGGTTACATGACCTGGGTCTGTACCTCTCCAAGGACTGCTCTGGTATCCCAGATCCAGGTATTCCCAGATGGTACAAATAGAAGTTCCTTCATATCTCTGGGCAAAGGATGTCTATATTTTGATCTGGATCTCAGCATTTGGTAAGTCTGGAAGAATTTTGTAAGATTCGCCCTGAGCCTCAGTTTATTCATATATAAATGTGTTAATAATCTTCTCTTCTCATAGTAATAAAATTAAATTTTCCCAGTGCATACTGGCACTTCTGGTGTCCCCTATTCTTTGTTCTGTGGCTTGTGTAGCAGAGAGAGACAATGATCTAGGTTTAGAAGGTGATAAATTAGGTTTAAGGCCAGAGATATTTTCTTTCTTTTTTTTTAAAAAAAAAACATTTATTTAATTTTATTTATTATTATCATTTTTAATTTGCTATAAAGCATGTGTGGACACCAGACTGAGATGGAGAGTCAGAGAAAGGGGAAGTGAAAAATCCAGCTGCCAGGTCTGGTAGTCAAAGCACAGTGAGCCATGTGGCAGTGGTAGTCCAACGCTTTAAACACCACCCCACTTGATAGCCCCAGAGACATTTTCAAAGTGCAGAGCGAGATGTAAAAGATCAGCACTCATGAAGCTGTGGTGCAATACAGAGTCCAAAGGTTCACCATTTTCTGTCTCTGGCCCCTACCCATTTCCTCACCTGGTGACCTCCATCTGATTTGAATTCCCAGGCATGACAAGGACAGTTAAGAGGAAACTGAAAAGCCATCCAAAAGCCAAATATGACTTTTACATCCATTTCCACACTCTCAGGGTTTCTGGAGAGGACGAGCATTGGCTGAGTGTGCAGTGGTAGGAGATGTGTTCTTACACATCCATCAGTGCACGCTCTAGCCCTGCCTTTGTCAGGAGGATGTACAGCCACTCACACCTGGGAGGTAACTGGTGAGACCAGTTTCCCAGGGGCTCAGTAATGTGTGGGAACTTTCCCTCCATTAGGATCCATGCTCCTGATTCCACAGAGGGGATTTGGGGTCTGGAACTAAACTCTTCCTTTTCCCATAGTGTGAGTGCTTGTTATAAAGCACCTCTGTGGTTCCTTTTGCTATTTTTCTGATATCCCAAGGAATACATGCTCTTGGTAGAAAATTTGGTAGCCATGTAGAAACAGATTCCTTCCTGTGATATAATCTTCCATTTCCCGTCCAGTCCTGTGTCTTTGAATGCTAGCTACTTTATCCCACCAAAACCTTGAATGCCCCAGCCCAAGTTGTATGCATTCCTTAGGCTGGAGACCAAACACCTGGGGGTATATCTTGGCCTGACATCATCTTCTGAATCTGAAGTGCTGCAGTCAATTCCCTTCATGAGCATAATCCACACCCAGGTACTATGCAAAGTCACAGAGCCACAAGGCGGTTCACAGAGAGCTGCTAGTGACAGCAAGAAACTGGAGAAAGCTAACCAATTGACAAGGTCAATAAGCAGGTATCCATGTTAATGAATTCTACTTAGTTATGGGAGTATATCTGCAGTTATTAAGTAATTTGCATATAATGGTCCAATCTTCATAGAAACACATAATTTTGTTCTGGGTGAAGTTATGTATGTAGATAGAAACCAAATGGTCCATAAAGAAGTTAGGGAGTTGTTTCAAATAAGGAAAGATTTTTCTCTATGTTTTGTTGTTCAGTTTCTTTTTTCTTTGAGGGTGATTTTTCCTATAGGAAATGTGCCTTCCCAGAGAGACAGAGAGATACAAAGAACAGTAAGTGAGAAATCACTCGCATGGAGGATGGCCATGCCACAACACTTCTCCATTCTTCTGACAGGAATTTGGGCACACACACACACACATACACACACACAGTATGAGTTTCTAGGCACTGGATTCAGGATTTGAACAGGCTGCCATTTCATGTCCTATCTATGTTCTATTTCTTTAACATAGAGCCCACATGCTTAAATTTTTGACAAGCAAGTTTACTCTCTTTTTTCATTATTGTTTTTTTCTATAAAGTGTGCACGCATGACAGAATGACAGAGAGATACAGAGAGACAGAGAGTGAGAAAACACCCCCCAGAGGGGATGGTCATGCCACAAACCCTTCTCCTCCATTCTCCTCTTGGGATCTTGGGCACACACCCACGCATACCTTGTGTGTATTTAAGCCTCTGGGTCCAGGACTTGAACCGCATTCAACTACATGGGAGTCCAGTAACATAGCCATTATGCCAACTGCTGGTCCCTCTCTTGACATTTTAATACATTTCTTTCAAACCTCTTTCTATGAACTTAAAAATTCTTTCTGGAAGCTTGTGTATTGGCTGAAAGTAGAGATCCTAAGGGTCACACACTCCTGAGATTCAAGTTAAATTTCATCTTCAACCTCCTGAGCTTCCCCTAGGCCCCCAGGCTGGCCATCTGTGACCCTACATACATGTCTGAGGCAGTCTTCTTCCATGTTTGGGATCTTGTTGGCCTACTTGGACTTCATATTCTCAGTAAATCTTTGTCCTTTTCAGATGAAATGAGTGTATTCTTATGGTTGTGCTGCCTCAGATGGTCCACGAAGTCATTGCACTGGGCCTCATGAGCTTGGCAGTCACCCATGGTACAGAGGCAGAAGTGAGCCACCAGAACTGTAGAACCCAAGTGACTTCAGAGACCCTGCTGCTGGAAGTGAAGTCTGGGTGCCCAGGGCAGGCCAGGGCAGGCCAAGACTTCCTTTTCTGCACCATGGGCATCAAATCACCTCTACCCTGCTCACTTAGCTTCAGGCCTCCTGGCTCTTCCCTCTGTCTGGAGGGTTCTTCCTTCTTTACTTTACATCCCTGGGTCCCAGCCCAGATGGGACTCCTCAGAGAGTCCCACCGACATGCTCAGTCCCCTGCTCCACCTTCCCATGGCACCTGCCCTGGCTCTCCTTATTACCAGTCATGTTCAAGGTCAGATGCAAATATGTCCTCACCATGCTCTAGGCCATGTTAACTACTTGGAGTGGGGGAAAATGCCAGGTAGCTGCTTCCCTGATCTCTGGTCTGTCTCTGACCCTGTCTGACAGACTTGTTCTGCTTGAGTCATGACCTGGCTCAGGGAGATTTCTGCAGCTTCCCCATCCTACATAAATCCAAGTCTTCATTTTCCCTTCTGCAGAGGTTTTATAGCTTAGGGTTTTATGTCTCTGTCTAGATTTGTTTTCCTTAATTTTGAGCTTTGGCATAAAATGCAGGTCACATTCCTTTCTCCCTCTCTCTCATCTAGATCTGGGTTGAGCTCACAGGCAACCATGCTGAGCCCTTGGAGCAGATGACCCTCTTGTTGTGACCTGTTTCACATTCCCTTATGGTCTCCTCACTGTGGTCAATTCCATGGGAGTCCAGCAACATAACCATTACACCATCTGCTGGTCCCTCGGACTACACTTTCAGGTTGATATTATATCAGTGGATCACAACCATGGTTATTATAAACAACGTGTACAGAACTGCTCTGCTTTATGCAATTGAGCCCTCATGAGCACCAGGTACTGGAGAACCTGAGCCTTAGAAAGGGCGAGTTCTTGCTCTATATCATGAAATTATTATTATTTTTGAAAAAGCTATTTTTTAATTGATTCATCAATTTTGGTACTATTTTCACTTTTTTTTTTTGGAGAGGTTTTTCTCTGTCTCTCACTGCTGGCTCACCAGACAGCAGAGAGAGACAGAGAGACAGAATGCAAGAAATCACCCCCCAGGGGGGATGGCCACACCACAATCCCTTCTTCTCCATTCTCTTCTCAGGATCTTGGGGACACATGCACATGTGCCTGGTATGAGTTTTAGGACACCGGATCCGGGACACAAACCACGGTTGACTACGTGAGAGTCCAGCAACATAGCCATTACGCCAACTGCTGGTCCCGATACTATTTTCTTTAAAAAAAATAATAAAAAACAAGGCAAAATGTATCCATTACAAGGACAATGTAAAGTTTATCATGTAAGCTAATTCTGAAAAATAATATATCAATATAAAAAACAATTATAACTTAGAATGGCAGTTGTTTATGAATAGATTAAATTGAGTAGTAAATAAAGAAATATCTTTTAAATTTTTATTATTTTTTATTTTTCTTTATTATTAGTATTCATACATTCAAATGCTATATATCATTTAGAGACTTCACCCAGCATGATGTCCACCTCAGTTCAGCCCAGTTGAGAATCTATGCACATCCTGATCCACAGATATAAACCATATCTGTGTCCTGCAAGTTCCTCACCTCCCTATATTTGCCCACATTTCCTTTCCTATGCTATTCCCCTCCAACTCTCTCTTTCTCCTTTGTCTCTAGTGTCCATTAAAATTTTTTTGAGAGGTTTTTCCTAGAGGGTGTGTGCGCTCACCAGAGAGACAGAGAGAGACAGAGAGACAGAAAGTGAGATCACCCCCAGGGGGATGGCTACTCTGCAATCCCTTCTCCATTCTTTTCTCGGGATCTTGGGCATGCATGCACACATGCTCAGCGTGAGTTTAAGGTCTGGGAGTCCAACCGCAGTCGACTACATGAGAGTCCAGCGACATAGCAATTAAACAACTGCTGGTCCCATCATTACAATTTTTACCGCTTTTATGTCCTCCAGACTTCCAGGCTCTACCACAGAGTGTGGGCAATAGGTAGATGTTAACTGGAGACATACAACATATTCCTTGAATAGCCTGACTTGTTTCACTCAGTAACAAATCTTCCCTTTTCTAACAACTTCTAGAACCTTGTTGGGGTTTTTTTATGGCTGAATAGTGTTCCTTGAGGTATATAGCAATAGACAGACACCCTGAGAACAACACTTGAGTAGCTAGAAGTGCAGGAACCAATAAATGCCCCCACACCTGCCACTTCCCCTTCTTGACTTCCAGCATTCCTGGCCCCTAACACTAGCCCCCCATCTCCCAGCTTCCCCTTTACCTCGAAGATTGGATCCTGGCAGAGCACATGCCCCTTGGCACAGAGCTCGCAGGATGTTTCGTAGGATTTGCTGCCAAGTAAATGAAACAGCAGAGAAATTTGGGAATAAGGACAGGCTTGTGAGATCAAATTACATTTATTAAAAATTCCAAGGACCTAAGTTGCTACATTGTTTCCCAGTGGGCTTATGTGACCCTGGAGTGACATGGGACTGGAGAGGGAAGCTCAGGTGGTCAGCTGGGCCCATCCCCATTGCAGATGAGTGGCCATTCTCACAGTGTAGGTTGCACGTGGGTGGAGCCCATTGATGTGTAGTCAACCCCTGGGGATCTCAATCAACTTGGCAACAATCTGTGCCTGACACTGTGGGAAACTTAGACTTGAGCAGAACTGCTGAGGCTCTAAGGAGACTGAGAGACCACACCCCAACACTCTACTCCTGCCTCTTACATCCTGCCCCAACTCAATCCCAGGGTCATTAGGAGGGCAAGACCCAGACTTATGGAATAACCAGAGGCACTTGGTGCTCTGATAGAGGAAGCCTACCCACCTGGAAAGTTCTCCCCATGTCCTTTCAAGTCTAAGAATTGGGGTGCTCTCCAGAGCATGGAGGATGGCATGAAGTGAGGACAAGTTGTTCAGTGTTTGGCACTCCTGGGGATGGAAGAGAATGACCTGTGAGGGGATGAATCAGCCCCATCTGCCTTAGTGTCAGCCCCTCAGATGACATGTCCCTTGAGACATGCCCAGGAAGCTAGAGGAAGGCACCCCTGGGACTACCTGAGCAGTACTCCAAGAGGGATGATTTCAGCTTAACACAAAAAGATCCCAGGAAGAAAGCACCCATTCAACTTGGGGCACAGGGTCAAGGTCAAGCTTGCACTGAATGAAGAACCTAGGGATAGTGCAGGGGCCTAGGACCTTTGACCTCACACTGTCATACTGAGAGCTGACCAAGAAGAGATGAGGCCGTGTGTCCAGGGAGAGAATCTCCTGGGCTCACAGCTTACCTTGGCCACCCTGACCCAGTACTTCAGCACCCTGGCCCTGTCCAGGTCCTTCATGTGGTGGTCTCCCAGGCATGTTCCTACCACAATGGTGACCACTCTCACATAGTGTGCAAGACTGGCACGGATGGTGTGTGCCATGTTATCCTTCCCGCATTTGAGTCTCTGGGTCCAGACAGAGCCCCGGATGTCCAAAGGGGATATTTTTTTTTTCCCTCTCTCTCTCTTTTTTTTTATTTTTTATTATCATCATAATCTTCTTTATATTACATTGGATTACATATAACTTTACAGTGTATTACATTGCTTTCTCAAAAGGGAATGCCATGCATGTCAGTCAATACAGAGACATTAATCTCCCTGCTTCAACATTCAACAAAGGGGATATGTTTTTAAAAAGCTCCTGGGAGGAAGGAGAGAGTCCCGTGAGGACTTCCCAGCATAGCTTAGTTTCCAGTTGCCAAGAGGAAGAGGCAGGGAATAGTGGTCGGAGTTGGAGCTCAGGGAGCTTGGATGTGGCTAAAGGCTTGAGGGAGTCACTGGAGTATAAGCCCTCTGAAACCCGAAGGTGCCCACCTCGTGGTGACAGAGATTCAGCACTGATGGGGATGAGAGAGACCTTTTCACCTAGACCATCCTCACCAACTCCCAACTGAGAAGGAGGCTCAGATATTCATGTACAAATGTGGTACTGTCAGCTGGCCTTCATCAGCCCTCCGGGCCTGATCCCCATCAGATGCTCATGTCATGTGGTGCCTGCAGCTGGAGGGACTCTGCAGATGTGTACTAGATGACAGGGGAGGTTTAATCAAAGTTGAGGCTGGGTAGGCCTCCTAGAAAAATGTGTGATTGCGTGAACCAGCAGTTAGCGTAATGGCTATGTTGCTGGACTCCCACGTAGTCGACCGTGGTTCATGTCCCGGACCCGGTGGCTTAAAACCCACGCCGGGCGCATATGCATGCATGCCCAAGCCCCCGAGAGGAGAACGGAGGACCAGGGATTGTGGCATGACCATCCCCCGTGGGGGGTGATTTCTCGCCTTCTGTCTCTATGTCTCTCTCTGTCTGTCTGGCGAGCGCACGCCCCCTACAGTGAAAATCTCTCAAAAAAAAAAAATGTGTGATTGCGACGATGGCCTGACTGCACCTCAATGAGCAATGATCACCCCAATATAGGACAGCTAGACCCTGCTCGATCGACCCTCTCTAATGTACTCTCACAGTCACTCTGTCTCGCTGGACTGTTAGTGTCACACTATGCTATCCACATGCGGACAGAGAAGAGGTGGAAGTTGTCAATGTTGCAACATTGCTACTAGCAATATCTACGATGGTGATCCATGAGGGAATAGAGGGCTGTTCAGCTCATAGAGGTCTAAGCGTCAGTGGCCCACCTCTGCTGAGGCTGCAATGTGGTGGAGGACAGCTCATAAGTACAGGGTCTTCCCCAAGTTCCTCTGCTTGTTCTAGTGTTTCGGTCCAACTGGCAGGCCAATCAGAGCACCAGCAGACAGCATGATGGTTAAGGCCCATGAATCCCACATAGCTTATTCTCCTGTTCAAGTCCAGGTACCAGTGATTTGAAAAACAAACTGGCATATGGTCATATTTGCACATCTAAAGCAGGCAATGGAGGAAAAGGCATTGTGTCATGCCCATCAACCCATGGGGAGATTTCTCACTTTCTCTCTCTGTTTCTGTTTCTCTGTTGAGAACATGGGCCTTATGGCAAAAATATATGAAAAACAAAACAAAACAAAACATAATCCTAGGGGTTCCACATTAATGATATTTTCACACCCCAGTGCTTCACCTAGGATGCCACTTCATGTCACTTTCCACCGAACTACAGAACCAAGTTTCAAAAATGAATTTGGGTTGACATCACAAACTACAACTTCGGGTTGACTCTCACAAGACTGCTGGGACACAGAGGTGGCACTGGACCCAGATCATCAGAGTCCGGGCAGGAAAAGGCTGCTCTGAGCATCCAGAGCAGTGGCCTGCTCGGCCCACCCTGCAGGGCCCAGTGGCTCACCACATCCATGTGTGTCAACTGTTCTGCCACCAGCTTCAGCAAGAAAGACGGGACGGTTTTCACCTCAGGTGACTCGGGCTCCAGAGTGGGCATGCAGCTGCCAGTGGTACAGGCTCAAGTTCTGGGCATGGGGCAGGAGCTGAGTTAGGTGGAAGGATTATCAGCATCAGTTGCTGTCCAGACAGAAAAGATCTTTGCAGGCAGAGAGGGTCTCATAGAATTTAGGGGATTCCACACCCGAACACTACCCTCAGACACTCCTTCAGACTGTAGTTCACCTTACCATGTGCTTCTTCCTTGCTAGGCTCTGGGCATAGCAGCTGAGCCAGAGTGACGTGCAGGTGGTATTCCTGCCCTGCTTCGGACAGGCTGATCTGCACTTCAGCCACCTTCAGTTTAAACGTGGGAATGTGTGAGGAGCCATCAAAATCTACTGAGATGTTGGGCTAGTTCATCGTGGAGGAAGCCATTGCGTTAGGGCTAAGCATGTGGAAAGGAGAGTCAGAAGTGGGCCCCTCCATTCCCACTACCCTCCCAGTTAGCATTGTGTGGTTCTGGGCCCCTGAGCCTTCTTCCACTTGAGCAGAGAACAGATTAGCCCCACAGCGCAACCCTCATGACTATCCTGGACATGACAGACTTGGAATTTGCAAATAGCTGGTGCCAACACTTGTCAGCCTCAGCTTCATGCTGACATTGCCACAAGGGCCAGGGAGCACCCCACGGGTCCTGCACACTCAGGACTGGCAGCCTTGTGAGCTGCGTACTCCTGGGGACTCCAGTCATGGCCCCCACAGTGCTGAGTCAGAAGGGGATGTGGAATGAAGGGGATATGGGCCCTGGAGTGCAGCTTTGCTAAAGATGGGAATGTCAGAGGCTGGCTCTGGACGCAGATTCCCCTTTCCTCCCAGGGGACCTGAACTCCCCTCCATGGCTGCCCTTTACTCCTTTCCTCTGGCAGAGTAAGCCTCTAGTTCTCAGCCCTGTCATCGGAATCACCAGGAGGATGAAATTCAGGCTACTGTCGGCCTCTCCCCAGACAGAGTCTACAATGTCCTCAACCTTTTGAGACAAGCGGTTCTCCTTTCAGCATCACATCCCCCCACTTAGATGGAGTCCTGAGTTTCGCCACCCTGAGTGAAATATGGAAAGTGCACGTGTACAAGCAGGATGCCGTGATGGCAGCAAACCTAAAACTCAGAGCTCAGGGCCTGATTCCATGTCTACTGTGAGAGTCAGACTCCCTGACTAGAATTGCATCCCTAGGATCTTGGTCTCTGTCATTCACTGAGTCATGCCCAGGATATGGAAAAATTATGCCCAAAGTGACTGCTCAAGACAGATGTGTGGGACCAATGGATTTCCACTGGAACATCCCCATTATCTGAGTGATCCTGGGCCTTGGTCCTAGCTTGAGTGGACCCTTGTGGTGGGGTCTATCCCAAATCCAAGATGAGCTAGATTAATCTGAAACAAGCTTTACAGAAGGAAGAACAGGTTTGCTTCCTATTTTCTTTTCGGAGCTACAGGAGCACAGGCTTCTGAGACCTGAGACTGGAGCTCCTGCAGTTACGTGGAGGGAAGTACAGACTGTATGAGCACCAGACCATCTCTACTTTCCTCATCACTCTCTGAGCTCAGGCCCCCCCTTGTCAGGCCTCTTTTTTTTAATTTTTAATTGTTAATTCTTACAATGTGAGTGCGCTCACCAGTGAGACAGACACAGAGAAAGCGTCCGTCAATGGGTTGTAGTCACATCACAGGACTTTTCTTTCCATTTCTTCATCCTATCAGCCTTGGGCTCAGGCATACATATACACACAGTCGCATACCTAGTGTGTTCTACTAAACATCTGGGCAGTTATTCTTACTGCAGTAGACCACGTAATATCTGGCTCTGGTATCCCATGTCCAACCACTGTGCAATGAGGAGTGCCCACCATATTTTGTACCACTTAGTACATACAAAATCCCTAGGAGGGCGCTCCTCTGCCAAGCCCATCCTAGGGGCTAGATCCAAGGAAGCATTAACTATCCCAGGCACACCTGGTAGTTGGCAGAGTCAGCAATGTGGCCTGAAGCAGACGCGTGCTCACCCACTAAAGGTCTGGTCCAGGAACTTGGGAATGGTTGTGAAGTCCCACATGTAACACAGGAACTTGGCAGTGTAAGCGATCGAGGAGAACTGGAAGGTGGGTGCCATGAAGTCCATCAGAGTGTGCCTTGTGCCTGCCTGGAGGGTCCACAGAGTGCAGGCCTCCGGAAGGCCAGACACAGACTTCTTTCCATTCTGAGGGAAACGAGGGACTCAGGTCAGTGACAGCAGCAGGAACCCTTGAAATCTTGGGTGTGTTTAGACCAGGAACCTGCCCTGCTGGGATCTGTGCATGTGGAGGGTCCGAGTGTCCTTGGTGAAGAAGCAGAAACTTCAGAGTAGATATTTCCGTGAGGGACAGGGGATGACTGAACTACTAGCATCTTCAATGTTTCCTCAGGTCTATTGTGAGCTGTAGAGAAACAGCCCTTGACATCCTGACCTTGAGGATCACGAGGAAAATAATATGCTGAGAGTCATCCAGCCTGTGGTCCCGTGCGATGGCAGCCCGAGCAAACAGGTGGGCTTGCAGGAGGTCGGGGTGGGAATGGTGCAAACTACGATCACATCTCGTTCCAGCAGTGCCTGCACGCTGAGCTGCTGCGGGATGAACCTGTCATTTAGAATGTGAAGCAGATGCATGAGGGCGCAGCTCTGACCTGGTGAGGCTCTGCAGGGATATTTAAGATGACAAATTCCAAGGAAACCTAAAGATAGGCTCTTGCTGGCTCCCCATTTTGTGTAAAACCCTTCCTGTAAGACTGTGGGGTTACTCAGTCTTGTAGGAGGTGTGGAAGGGAACAGGAGCAGGCTGCTGCTCAGTTCCTCAGGGGAGCAGGTATGACAGCAGCCACAGCAGGGGCACATGAGCAGATGTCGTCCTCGTGGGACTTGAGAGAATTACACAGGTGTCTCTTCTGGTATTCCAATGAGTGTGTGATCAGGGACTTTATCGGTAACTAAGCTATTAGAGGTCAGATTCCTTTGGGAAAGGGACTGTGTGTGGCCCATGTGGAAAAGCCCTAGGACAGTCCCAGGGCATCCTTGTGTTTGGGTCTGGACTCTGGATTAGCCCTGGTCAACTCAGGTTTGTTTCTGTGGATGCTTTTTGCGCCTGCTCTCACCCCTGACCAGCCGTGGTTGTGGTTGTCACCATGGCGAAATTGTCCACTGCCTAGAGGGAAGGCGTAGTCGGACATATTGAACACTTCTTCCACCTCCTCTGCAGAGCTCTGCAAAGACAGTGCCCGGCAGCAGGCCAGCAGAGGTCAGCAGTCTTTTTGGTGGCCTAGATGGGCCTGCCCTGGGCTGCGCTGCATTACCCGTGAGTAGATGGCCAGAGGCATCCGAAGGCTGGGCTCATCCAATCTCTGAATCTCTGGAAAAGACTCTTCCTCTTGGTTCCCCTGGGCGGAGAGCATGGGTGCACCAAAGAGCAGCAAGAAAACATCTTGCCCTCTCGAGCATCTCCCATCAACTAAACTGGCTAGGGCTAGCCAGTGGATGCCCGGTTACCAGAGTTCTAAGTTCTGTTGGGCCTATTGCTGAGGAAGTGAGGTCACTTCATTAGGATTCCATGGCCTGGGTTTGTTCCTTCAATAATACCTCCCCAAGGGCTCCTTTGGTATTCCAGATACTGATATTCTCAGATACTGTAAATAGGCTTTTTTTCATGTCTCTGAGCAAAGGTTGTCTATATTTTGATGTGAATCCCAGCATTTGGTTATTCTGGAAGAGTTTTACAAGATTCACCCTGAGCCTCAGTTTATTCATATTTGAATGTTTTAATAATTTTCTCTTCTCATAGTAATGAGATTAAATTTTCCCAGCAAATACTGGCATTTCTGGTGTCACCTGTTTTTTTGTTCTATGGCTTATGTAGCAGAGAGAGACAATGACCTAGGTTAGAGAAAGGTGATAAATGAGGTTTAAAACAAGAAATATATATTTTATCTTTTTTAAAAAAATAAGTATTTATTTAATTTTATTTATTATTATCATTTTTAATTTGCTATAATGCATGCATGGTCAGCAGAGTGATATGGAGAGGGTCAGAGAAAGGAAAAGTGAAAAATCCAACTACCAGGTCTGGTACTCTAAGCACAGTCAGCCATGTGGGAGTCCAACACCTTAACCACCACACCACTTGATAGCCCAGAGATATTTTCAAAGTACAGAGCGAGGTGTCAAAGATAAGTGTTCATGATGCTGTGGTGCAATTAAGAGTCCAAAGGCTCACCAATCTCTGTCTCTGGCCCCTACCCACTTCCTCACCTGTTGACCTCCAGCTGATTTGAATTCTTAAGTGTGACAAGGACAGTTAAGAGGAAACTGAAATGCCATCCACAAACCAAACACAACTTCTACATCGATTTTCATACTCTCAGGGTTTCTGGGTAGGAGGAGCATTGGTTGAGTGTGCAGTGGTAGGAGAATGTTCAGTGCAGCTCTAGTCCTGCCTTTGTCAGGAGGATGTGCAACCACTCAGACCTGGGAGGTAAGTTGGTGAGACCAGTTTCCCAGGGGCTCAATAAAGTGAGGGAACTTTCTATTAGGATCCATGGTCCTGATCCCACAGAGGGGACCTGGTGTCTCTAACTAAAGTCTTCCTTTTCCTATAGTGTGGGTGCTTGTTATAAAGCACCTCTGTGGTTTCTTTTCCTATTTTTCAAATAACCCAAGAAGTACATGCTCTTGGTAGAAAATTTGGCAGCCATATAGGAAACAGTTTCCTTCCTGAGATATGAGCTTCTGTTTCACATCCACTGTTCTGTGTCTCTGAATGCTACCTACATTATCCCACTGAACCCTCAAATGCCTTATGGCTGAATTTCTAAGGCTGGAGAACAAACTCCTAGAGTGTGTGCAGGGGCCTAGGGCCTTTGACCTCACACTGCCATCTTGAGAGCTGACCAAGAAGAGACGAGTCCATGTGTCCAGAGAGAGAATCATCTGGGCTCACAACTTACCTTGGCCACCCTGACCCAGTGCTCCAGCACCCTGGCCCTGTCTGGGGCCTTCATGTGGTGATCTCCCAAGCACGTTCCTTCCATGACGGTGACCACTCTCCTGTAATGTGCAAGGCTGGAACAGATGATGGGCGCCATGTTCTCCTTCCCAAATTTGAGTCTCTGGGTCCAGACAGAGCCCTGGGTGTCCAAGGGGGACACCTTTTTGAAAAGTTCCTGGGAGGAAAGAGAGAGTCCCATGAGGACTTCCCAGCACAGCTCAGAATTTCCAGTTGCCAAGAGGAAGAGGCAGGGGACAGTGGTCTGAGCTGGAGCTCAGGGAGTTTGGATGTTGCTCAAGTCTTGTGGGAGTCCCTGGGATATAAACATTCTGAAACCTGAAGCTGCCCAGCTCATGTTGACAGGGATTCAGCACTGATGGTGATGAGAGTGACCTTGTCACCCAGGCCATCTTCATCAACACCCACACAAGAAGGAGGCTCAGATATGCACGTTCCAACATGGTATCATCTACCTGCCTTCATCGCCCCTCTGGGCCTGCTCCCCATCAGATGCTCATGTCCTGTGGTGGCTGCAGCTGGAGGATCTATGCAGGTGGGTGCTAGTTGACAGGGGAAGCTTAATAGATGTTGAGACTGGGGAGGCCTCCTGGGAAGATGTGTGGGTGCCACCATGACCTGAGTGCACCTCAGTGAGCAACATTTACCCCAAAATAGGACAGCCACATCCCACTCTATAGGCCCTTTCTTATGCGCTCTCATGGTCACTCTGTCGCTGGACTCTTAGTGTGAGAATATGCCATCCACACATGGACAGAGAAGAGGTGGAAGTTGTCTCTATTGTGACATTGCTAATGGCAATATCTACGATGGTGATCCATGAGGGAGTAGAGGCCTGTTCAGCTCATGAAGGTCTAAGCACCAGGGGCCCAACTCTGCTGAGGTTGTAATGCAGCAGAGGGCAGGATCAAGGGTACAGTGCCTTCCCCAAGTCTCTTTGCTTGTTCTAATCTTTTGGTCTCACTTGCAAGCCGACCAGAGCACCAGCAGATAGCATAGTGGTTAAGGCCCAGGATTTCCACATAGCTTATTCTCCGGTTTGAGTCCAGGTCCCAGTGGCTTGAAAAACACACTGGCATATAGGCGTATTTGCACAAAATCTGAAGAGGGGGATGGGGAGAAGGGATTGGGGCATGGCCATCACCCCGTGGAGAGATTTCTCACTTTCTATCTCTCGCTGTATCTGTGAGCATGGGCCTTATGGCAAAAGTATATGAAGAAAACAAAAACAAAAACCCCAATGGAACATAATCCCAGGGTTCCACATTAACGATATTTTCACACCCCAGTGCTTCACCTAGGATGCCATCAAGGGACTTAGTGTCACTTTCCACAGAACCACAGAACCAAGTTTCAAAAATGAATTTGGGGTGACGTCCCAAACTATAGCTTAGGGTTGACTCCCACAAGACTGGTGGGACATGGAAGTGGTATTTGACCCAGATTGTCAGCATCTGGGCAGGGAAAGGCTGGTCTGAGAAGTCAGAGCGGTGGCCTGCCCAGCCCCTCACACAGGGCCCAGTGGCTCACCACATCCATGCGTGTCAACTGTTCTGCCAGCAGCTTCGGTGAGAAGTACAGGACAGTTTTCACCTCAGGTGACTCAGGCTTCTGTTAGCAGAGAAAGGTTGCATGTGATCCAGACAGGCTGGATTTAAAACCTAATGCTAGACACTTAAAGAGGCCCATGGACAGTAGAGGAAGGTGATAGGGACAGAGGACAGGTCCTGCCTCCATCATTTGTGCTGTCGGAGTAGACCACTAGCCAAGAGTTTATGGCTGCATGATGTGATCTCAAAAGTGCTTAGAAAAATTCTTCAGAGGGATAAATCTAAACTTGATGTGGCGCATCCCAACTGCAGCTTTCCCAGTCATCCTCCAATTGCTGAAGTCTCGGTCAGCTGGCCTCGTCATTATTGTCCACAAACCCTTTCTCCTGGCATCTCTCACTGCTGTTACTTTTTTAGGTTGTTGCCATAGGGTGCATGTGCTCACTGGACAGAGACAGAGACAGAGAGACAATACGGAGAGGGGATGGCCATGACTCAATCCCTTCTCCTTCATCCCCCTCCTGGAATTTTGGGCACTCATGCACATGCACCTGGTATGAATTTCAAGCCACCAGGTTCAGGATTCAAATCATGTCTAATCACATGGGAGTCTAGAGTCTTAACATAACATCACCTGCTGGCCCCTCATTGCCATGACTACATGGATATGTAGAGGTATCAGGTTACCCCTACATAGATGTGTAGGGGTATCAGGTTAGCACCGTGCACCTACTAAGCTCAAGCATGTCAACTCACTCAGTGCCTAGCATTTGCAAATACTTCATGATATTGTCTTTAATGAATAAATTCATCAGTTAAACATGGTTATGCCATCTGTCCTTGTGTATGGCAAGAATATAGCCTAATTCTTGTCTTCAAGGAATTTGTAATCAGACTAGGTTTATCTCTGTGCTCATGGCTCAGAGGGGAAACCATGCCCAGCAGGACCAAGCTGGAGAGTCTGTGTGCTGAGCTGAGAATGGTAACACATGTGGGAGTTATCCTGTGGGCCTCATCCAAGGACCCAGTGAACCCGCCCTTCCTCAGCTTACCTCACACCACAGTTTTCCACTATCACCTGTCACTAGCCACCCAAGGTGCTTATGAAGGACACTTGTCTTCCCAAGAGCCATAGCAGCGGGAGAGCTCACCTCTATCCTGCAGATTGGTCCTCTCAATTAAATTACAAGGAACACCAGGGTGACACATATGTGATAAAAGTGACCTCCATAACAACCAAAGCATGTTCTTTGAACCTTAAAACTTAGAATAAATTATAGAAATGAAAACAAAGCAATATAGGGGGTATATAGGAAATAAAAGGGCAAAATTAAACAAAGTTTATAACAAATTACAAAAATAAAAGTAAATATATTTGTCATATTTATAAATGGAAATGGGATAAATTTGTTATTAAGAGAAAATCTCTCAAAGGAGATTGCAAAGCCAACCCAGCCAGGCCTGTATAAAACTAGCCAACCAACTAGTCCTGTATAAAACTAGCCAACCAACTAATTCCTGTATAAAACTAGCCAACCCAACTAGGCCTGCATAAAACTGGCTAGAATTCTGTGAGTTAGGGGAGTCAAAGAGTAAAATACAGTACATGGAATAAAAGTAGATAAATGAAAATCAAAAGGAGAGAAAAATAATGATAATTAAAGGCAAGTTTATATAGATGAGGAAAACGCTTCACAACATCAAGAGGCGCTTTCATAAAGTGAAGCATTGCAAGCAGAGGCTACTTGGAATCAACCTCAGGCTCAGGATCCTAAGCATGAATAGCACAAGCTGCACTGGTGGTCTGGCTGCTCCCTGGTTCTTGCTGTGTGATGAGAATGCAGTGTGCAGGGCCCAGCCACCCCAGCCATGGAGCCTGAGAAACCTCCAGCCTGAGGATTTGGCTGGAGCATCTCAACTGTCTAATGCTTCCCGGCCACTGTGGCAGGGATATGGAGGAAAATCATCTCATGGGGCCTTGGTTTGCAGGGTCTTGCTGTGAGGGTAAAGGCCTGTGGCATCTGAGATCATGGTGGGATCTAAAACACACATCTTTTTAATGTTCTATCAGGTAACATTTGGCATTTGTTTGTAATAAAAGAATGGAAACATGCTGACTTATGAGAGGACTTAATACCCGGTGTCTAGAATTGTCAATGTTTCCAATGTCTGGGAAGTTCTCCAAAATGACTGCAATCATCCTTACCCTTCTCCCCTAAGTTTCTTTTTATTTTAATTTTTTTCTTTTAGTTTATTCATTTTTCCCATGAGCAAGAGAATCAGTTGCACAGCACCCCCAGTAGCCCCCTAGCCTCTGCCAGCCCCAAATCAAGGGCACACAAGCCCGGCGTCCACAGGGAGGGCTCCAGCCAGGAACCTGGAGTCACGTCAGGTTGGCCAGCCCTGCCGAACATCACACTTCTTGCTCTGGCCCTGTCTGACCCCAGCTATTTATTAACTCCATAGTCTTGGAATTAGGCGTGTTATAGATTACAACATACGATGTTCTACATATTCATATAACATAATGTAGATATTCTGGGGGAGGCAGAAAATTCCTATCCTGTTCTAAACACATACACACACACGTACACACACATACATGCACACATACACCCACACGTATATACATTCATACACACATACACCCACACACATACACATGCATGCACACAAATGCACACAAACATACGTACACACATACACTTTGGACTTTCCAAACTTCTAGAGGCCTGTTCCAAAAACAGTTTCCCATGGAGAATACAGGAGTGTAAGATTGAAGTCAGATCTCAGAAAGGAGATACCGAGCAGATACAGGGAAAGGTAGACATACACATATACACACGTATACACATACAGACACACAAACATAAATATGTCGCTTCAAACGACGACGCTGACAAGGTCTTCTCCAGAACGCTTTATTACCCCAGGTTTCTTACAATCTTCTTCTTCCTCCTTCCTCCATTCTCCCCAGCCTTCTCCCTCCTTCCTTCTTTCTCCGCAGCCTTCTCCCTCCTTCCCACCTGGGCTCCCTATATATCCATCCCGCGAACCAGTCCTCTTTTGCCATCAGGCAAGCACTGATAGGCTGAGGCAGTGCCTATGCGTTCCGGAACAGGAACGATAAACAAATATGGGCTTGTTTATGTAGAGGTCTGGGTGCTCTCGGCGCCATGTTAGGGTGGGGGCGCTCTACATAAATACACATATGCATACACGTACACACATACATACACACATATATACATACACACACACATACATACAAATGGATCATGGCTCCTTTGAATAAAGAAAAATGTATTTATTTCAAAAACAGATTTGGAAATTTCAGGTGAAAATTCTTGAACTATTATGTGGATTTAATGCTGTACTGTGTAAGGCACTGCATACAGAAGTCATTTTGAGAGCTATCCACCATCTTAAGAGAAATCCACCATCTTAGAAACCTTTGGGTTTCACTTCCTCATTGATCAAACAAGAACAACAGTCCCTGGATAGCCATATCAGACTCCTGATTGGCTCCCTCTGACTCTGATATACCTTATTTGCATTTCAGGCAACCAATCAATGCCCACCAGCCTGTATATAACTCGCCATTCTTCCTCAATAAACAGAAGACTTGATCAGCACCTAATCTTGTCTCCACTCTGTGTGTCTGTGTAAGTTTGTCCTTTTTCTTCGCTCCCTCCCCCAGGTGACCGTTCGACTGTCCTGTGGGTCGGGACACTGTACCACTCAGGACCGGCAAACACTGTACTGATAGCTGTCATGTCAAGTGTTTCTATGAATTTATTTGTTCTGAATGAAAATGGAACCATACAATATGTGAACTCTTATGTCTGACTTCTTTTACTTAGCTCTGTGTTTGAGGTTCATCCACACAGCAAGATGTATCGGTACTTTATTTTTATGGCTGAGTAGCCCATCATGTGTGTATGTATTTTATCCATTAATGCATTGATGGGCATTTGGGTTTTGTATATCATTTGGCTACTATGAACAGTGTCACTATGAGCATTTGTGTACACATTTTTTTAAAGAATCATTTTATTTAACCCTATTTATTTATTTATTTGACCAGAGACGGACAGAGTGAGAGAGAGAAAAAGAGAGAGGGAAAGTGAGAAAGCAAGCCACCAGGTCCATAATTCGAAATTCAGTCGGTTATGTGGGAGTCCAGCACTCTTAACCACCACACTACCTGCCAGTCTGTGTGTACACATTTTTTAATTTATTTATTTTATTTATTATTAGTTTTTAAATTTTGCTATAGGGCTCATGTGCTCACCAAAGACAGACAGAAAGGGAGAGAGAGAGAGAGAAAGTGAGAGAACAGTCCCCAGTTGCAGGACTCAAACCACAGTCAGCCATGTAGGAGTCCAGTGCCTTAACTGCCATGCTACTTGAAGGCCCCTGTGTACATGTTTTTACTTGGATGCATGTTTTTGTTTCTCTTGAGTAAACATCTAAGAGTGCAAATGTTGGGACACTTGGAAATTGCTTAACTCTTTCAGAAACTACAGCAGTTAAACATTCTACACTGTCACCTGCAAAGTTTCCCATTTCCCAACATTCTCACTGACTCATCATTTTCTGTATTATTTGGACCATCTTCATGGATGTAAAGTGGCATCTCACTGTGGTTTTAATTAACATTTTAAGATTCTGTCTTCAGCTTTGGACAGTTGGATTATACAATTGCCAAGGACAAACCTTGGTGGGGGTGGGTTGACTCGTCGGAGGCAGTGAAGGAAAGGAAGACAAAGGCCTCATGCCTTTTTATGCACGTCCTGAGTCGGACGCTCCTCTGAGATCTCTCTCTGAGGAGTGACAACTGCTAGGAATCATTGTGCCTTTTTATTAAAAATGTGATACATGCAAGTAAACGGGTGAGGGGTTACGTGTTCTAATTATTAATTCATAAAGTTTTAACAATAGAGATCAAAGATTTTATTCAGGGTTTGATTAAGGGCAGGTCTATTAATCATCAATACAATTCAACAATTGTTTGATTGATGTAATCAGGGTTTTGGGAACTTCTGGGAGTGTGGTTTCGGAGAACAGCTCCAGCAGGCAGAGTTAATTATCAGCCAGTACTTGGAGGCAGCCATCTTGTGGTTACTGGTTGTGATTCTAAAAAAGAAAATCTCAAGTACAGATATTAGTTCTTATGGATCTCAATAAAGAATATTTATATAATTCTATAGAGATCTAAAATTTATTTAAAGGAATCCTAATATATTTACCTATCCTGAAAGGGTGAAGTTAGTGTTCACTTGATGAGGGCGGGGATACAGCTTTTTCAACTGGCGGTAAAGTGACTAGTGAGTTAATGAAAAACTTTGTGGCACACGAAGGCATTCTATTGTGCCTGTGGCGCCACCGTCACGTACTTTGTCAGAACATTAGCTACAGTGAGGCGGGGGTTTCCTGGGTCAGTTTCTGCCTAAGAGGTAATTTTTAAGTTTATATTAAATGTGTTTTGAAAGGCCTTCCAAAGATCAAGAAGAACTCCAGCACACCCTTTACTGTGCCCAATGAAGCGCTATAATTAACAGTAAGTGGTCAGGGTAAAGGGGAGCGGTCGGGGAACTTTTGGGAAATCTTACTACAAAGATGTATGAGGAAACTATGTAATTCTTTTATAGTAGTATATCAGGGAGTCAGAGGAGGGTCACTTTCCAGCAAGACTACCACAGTTCTCGGAGCGAATAGCAAACAGCCTTGCCGACATGCTAATTGACCCAAGCTTGTTCCTAGGTGGGGGGGGGCACACTGTAGCAGCCTTGCCAACGTACTGAATTGACTGGAAGCAGTGCTCAAAGGTCAAGGGGCTCAGACGAATCCTGGAGCCCCGCTGGGTCAGACTCCTCCATACAATAGTCCCCCCTAGTCTTCAGTTTCCCTTTATGTAGTTTCAGTTACTTGCAGTCAACTGGAGTTTGAAAATCTTAAAAAATTTCAGGAACAAACAATACTTTTAAAATTGTGGGCCATTCTGAGTAAAGTGATGAAATTTCTCACATTCTGCTCTGTCCCACATGGGATGTACATCATCCCTTTGTCCAGTGTATCCACCTGTGCATACGTCACCCATCAATTGACCTGTATCAGATTGTCATGGTATTGCAGGGCTTGCATTCAAATAACCCCTATTTTACTTAATACTGGCCCAAAGCATAAGAGGTAGTGATGCTGATGTATTTTAATTGTTTTTATTATTATCTTATTAATTTCTTATTGTAATTTATAAATTAAACTTTATCATAGTTTGTATTCATGTATAAAACTGTAGAATACTCAGGGCTCATTACCACGTGAGGTATGTTATCCACTAAAGGCCTTGGAAACTACTGGATTGTACCTTGGTATGGATGTTTTCTGAGTGTATCTGTTTGGAGTTCCACAAACTTCTTTGATATGCATATTCAGCTAGGGGTTTTTTTATAGAATTATTTTAATTTAATTTATTTTTATTATTATTATCATAATTTAGTTTGACTAGAGAGAGACAGAGATAGAGGTAAAGTGAGAAAGCAAGCCATCAGGTCCAGGACTTGAACTGTGGTCGGCCACGTGAAAGTCCAGTGCCTTAATCACCACCCTACCTGCTGGCCCCATTTTGAGTGTTTTAACAACATTTGAGCCCTTTTTTCTTCAAAAATTATTTCTCTCTCTTCTCTTTCTGGAACTTCTGTTTGGGAAATGTTGGCATGTGTGGTGGTATTCACAAGTCTCTTAAGCTCTGTTCATTTTCCTTCCTCTTTTCTCCTCCTGCTCTTTAGATGAGATCATTTCAGTTAACCTAGATTTAGCTTTACCCATCCTTTCTACTCCTGCTGCATATCTGCTGTTGGAACCATTTCATGATTTTTTTCCATTTATTATTGTACTTTTCAGCTCCTAATTTGTGTAGTTTCTTTTTCATTTCTTTATTGATATAGTGTATTTGGTGATGCATGCCTTATAGCTCTTCGAGCATATTTTAGAAAGCTGATTTAAAGTTTTTGTATGTAAGTCCAAGATCTGTGCTTCCTCTGAGATAGTTTATGCTGCTTTCCTCTATAAATGAACCATACTTTGCTTCTCTGCATGTGTAAGATTTTTGTTGAAAGTTGTACAATCCTTTCTTTACAACTCTGATTGTTTTTTGTCCTGGGTGGCAATGGGTTCTTCATTTGCCTCACAATATCTTCTAGAAATGCCTGCCATTTTTCCACCCCACTTTGAGTTAGATAAAGAAAAGGCAAGAACCTTGTTTCAGTCTGTTAGATGGCTTCAGATAGTTTATAGTAAACCTAATCTTTTAAGAACAAGATTTCTCTGCTCTTTAGAAACCAGGGATCAGGATCTCATGCTGAGAATGTTGGCTACAAATCCAGGGAGAACTGGGAAAGGGCGAGTAAATCTGCAAAGCCTCCCTACTGGCTTTAGATGGCCTTTTTCTTGATTCAGTATATGCTTGCTAGTTGTAAATTTTTGATCTCCAACTTTCTGCCAAAGTTGTTTCAGAATGTTTTTGCTTAATTTTTCAATGTTTCTGAGGAAGAAGAGGTTCTTGAGCCATTTTTGCTGATGCTACTCTTGTTATTTTATGCTTGCCTGAAATTATATATGAAAATCTGTAGAGCTAATTTATGGCTCTGGATATTAAAACTTTCTGGAAGAACCAGCAGATGGCATAATGATTATGTCGTTGGATCCCCACATGGCCGACTGAAGTCTGAGTCCTTAACCCAGAGGCTTGAAACTCATGCCAGGCACAAATGTATGCATGCCCAAAATTCCATAAGGAGAATGGAGAAGGGGGTGAGGAAATTCTTGCAAGATCTCAAAGAGGAATTATACACTTTAAAAAAGAATCAAAGGGATCTGTTAGAGATGAAGGCTATAATACAGGAAGTCAAAATATCCCCTGAACGTATTAAAAGTAGATTATATCATACAGAAAATTTAATCTCAGACGTAGAAAAGAAAATTGCTGGACTAAAAAATTCCACTACAAAGACAGAGAAAATTGCCCAAAAATATGAGAATAATATATGAGAAATACTAGATACCATCAAATGTCCAACCATCTGGATAATTGGTATCCCAGAAGGCAAAGAGTCTCATAAGGGCATTGGTAATGTATTTCGTGAAATCTTACAAGAAAACTTTCCAAATCTAGAGAGGCACTCAAAGATCCAGTCTGAAGAAATACAAAGGACCCCAATTAGAATCAACCCAAGATCTTCTCCAAGACACACCATAGCCAAACTGACCAAAACAGCAGACAAAAAAAGACAAGATACTAAGATTGGCAAGAGAGAAATGTCAAGTTACCTAAAAAGGATATCCCATCATGATAACAGCAGACCTCTCATCAGAAACAATGAGAGCGAGGAAAGAATGGGAAAACATATTCAGAGAGTTAAGGGAAAAGCAATTTCAACCAAGAATACTGTACCCAGCAATATTATCTTTCATGTGGTAAGAAAAGACAAGAAATTTCTCAGATAAACAAAACCTGAAAGAATCTATCAGCACCAGACCAGCTCTCCAAGAAATTCTAAAGGGAGTGCTATACCAGGAAAATTAAATACAGTCACACAGAAATAAGAATTCAAAAACTAAGGAAATGGCCTACTTAATCATAGGGATAAGTCTGCAGTTGAATATCATATTCCAGAATTTAATCAGGAAGATTGAAACACAACAGAAGATAGATTAAGTACATGAGACTCAACTGGTGAAATAGAATTTTGTGACTTGACTAAAACATTGCTGAATTTCTTTCAGGCTTTGTTGTCTGGTTTTAAGAATTTGTGTCCTATCTTGCGATGTTGATAGGTTCATGTACCTACCATTTGAATAGAATCCTAACCTGTTTCCCGACTTTAAGTTTTCAGCAAATTTCCTTAGTATTTCTTTTTCATTCATTCTTTCTTTCTTTTCTTTTCTTTTTTTTTTTTT
>NW_006203803.1:372206-379501 GCF_000334495.1 Tupaia belangeri chinensis | reverse complement strand
AAAAGGAGTGGGAGACAACTGTAGACACCAGAGATAGTGTGAGAAGAGGGTGGGAAAGGACAGAGGGTCAGAAATGGGGGTACAATATCTATATCTATATCTCTCTATATATGAAACTATAAATGGTTCTTAGATGCTTTTATTTTCATATTTAAGGATTTTTTCCTTCTCTTGAGCTGTTGATAGATTCATCTACCTACTATTTGAACTTTTTCTTGACCTTGAGTTTTAAGTAAATTTCTTTTAACATTTTTTATTTTGATCTATTAAAACTAAAACTGTTTTTCTAAAAAAAAAAAAAAAAGCATTAAAAATACCTACTTGATGACTGCAGTAAGACATATAGCCCCAGCTAGGTACTATTTTATAGTATGTTCATTGTACTCACTGAGGTTTATACCTAAAGTCAGACATGTGTTCATAGATATGTGTATATCAGCTGTGCTTGCTATTCAAAATATTTAGATTAAGTTATTTAGTGAATCAATAAAATGTGTGGGGGAAAAAGGCATATAAAGCAACCATAGATACCAGAGACAGTGTGGGAGGAGGGTGGGAGATGACAGAGGGGGAGAAAAAGGTAGGCAGACCAGAAGAGAAATCACCAATTTTCTAATCCTGCACACTTTTTAACACTCAGAGATACCTTGAATAAGTTAGGGGGGAATGTATAGATTACCGGATGACTAGGAACAATTGCAGAGGCTCAAGAAATATGAGTAACCAAAAAAAGCCTCTGCCCCAAGGGAAAACGTCAATCCCACATCACCCACAGTCAATACAATAGATGTCATGTACGTGCAGGATAAGCAATTCAGAATATTTGTAGGGACCAAACTGAGATGGAAGAGAAAAGAGACAATGAACTCCAGGAGATGAGGAAGCCCTTTCATGATTTGAAAGAAGACATAGACACCTTAAAAAAGAGCCAGATGGAACTTCTAGGGTTGAAGAATATAATACAGGAAATCAAAACCACCCTTGAAAGTATTAAAAGTAGATTAGATCAGGCAGAAGATTGAATCTCGAGTGTAGAAAACAAAACAACTGACCCAGAAAAAAGTATCAAGAAGACTGAGAGAACAACCAAGAAAAATGAGGATAATACTGTATTACATCAAGTTCCCAAAAATCTGGATAATTAGTATCCTAGAAGGGGAAGAAAATAATAAGAGAATTGATCATTTCTTCCATAAAATGCTGGAAGGAAACTTTCCAAACCTAGAAAGGCATTTAAATATCCAGACCCAAGAAATTCATAGGACCCCAAGTAGAATAAAACCAAGAAGATCCTTTCCAAGGTACATCATAGCCAGATTGGCAAAAATAACAGACAAAGACAAGATACTAAAGTTGGCAAGAGGGGAACATCAAGTTACTTGCAAAGGTCATCGCATCAGGTTAACATAGGACCTCTTGGCAGAAACAATGCATGCAAAGAAAGAATGGAGAAATATGTCAAAGTATTGAATGAAAAACAATTTTAACCAAGAATACTATACCCAGCAAGGTTATCTTTCATATGGGGAAAAAAGATATAAAACATTCTCAGATAAACAAAATCTGAAGGAATTAACCAACTCCAGACCAGCTCTTCAAGAGGTTCCGAAGGGAGTGCTATATCAGGAAAAGTAAAAAATCAGAGGGACAAGTATTAGAGAACATAGAACAACCAAGAAAATGGCTCACTTAATGATAGGAACAGGTCCAGAAATATCGATAATAACATTGAATGTCAATGGATGGAATTTTCCAATTAAGAGACACAGACTGGCCGAATGGATTAAAAAAACAGAAACCCTCTATCAGTTGCCTACAAGAAATGTACTTAAAGGATAAAGACATACATAGACTAAAAGTAAAAGGCTGAAAAAAGATATTCCATGCAAATGGACATTTTAAAAGGGCTGGAGTTGTGATACTTATTTCAGAAAAAAATAGGCATCAAGTCAAAGACCGTAAGAAGAGACAAAGAAGGGCATTATACAACAGTAAATGGGGTAATTCAGCAAGAAGACATAACGCTTATAAATATCTGTGCACACAACTCAGGAGCACCTAAATATGTGAAGGAAAGATTTCTGGAGCTAAAAGGAGAAATAGGGAGAAAAACTATAATTGTTGGGGATCTCAACACCATATTATATCCTTTAGACAGATCTTCTAGGTAGAAAATAAATAGAGAGATATAGGATGTAAATGATAGTATAAATTGAATGGGCTTGATAGCTATCTAGAGAACTTTCCACCCTAAGACGACAAAATATACATTTTTCTCACCCCGGCATAGAACCTTTTCAAAGATTGACCAGGTGTTAGGACTCAAATCAAGCCTTTACAGATTCAAAGGTGTAGAAACTATATACAGCATCTTCTCTGACCATGATGCAATTAACTCAAGATTAATTTCAAGAAACACCCTTGAAAATACACAAACACAGGGAAACTGAACAACCTACTTCTGAATGACTTCTTAACTACTGAAGAAATTAAGTCAGAAATAAAACAAAATTATGAAAACAAATGATAATGAACATGAGTTTCCATAATATATGGGGCACAGCAAAAGCAGTCATAAGAGAAACATTCATAGCAATTATTGCGCATAAGAAAAAGATGGAAAGGTGGCAAATAGATAACCTATCATCATGCTTCAAGGAATTGGAAAAACAACAACAAGAAAAAAATGCCAGGCAAAAAGAAATAATAAAGGTTTGAGCAGAAATAAATGAAATAGAAAATAAACAAACCATACAGAAAATAAATGAAAGCAAAACCTGGTTCTTTGAAAAGATTAACAAGATCGACATATTATTGGCTAGACTGATCAAGAAGAAGAAAGAAAGAAACCAGACAAATCAAATATATGATGAAACAGGCAATATTACAACAGACATAAGAAATACAAAATATCATTAGAGGATACTATGAATGATGATATGCCAACAAACAAGATAACTTGGAGGAGATGGACAAATTCCTGGATGCATATAATCTACCAAGATTGAATCAGGAGGACACAGAAAACCTGAATAGACCCATAACAAGTCAGGAGATTAAATCAGTTTAGTAATAAATAACCTCTCGAAAACGAAAAGTCCAGGTCCAGATGGCTTCATTTCTGAATTCTACAAAACTTTTAAGAAAGAATTAATCCCTGTCCTACTCAAATTATTTTTAAAGATTCAAAAGGAAGGAAACATTCCAAATTAATTTTATGAAGCCTCCTTCATCCTCATTCCCAAAACAGATAAAGACATGACAAAAAAGGAAAACTGCAGACCAATATCATTGATGAATATAGATGCAAAAATTCTCAACAAGATACTCGCAAATCATATCCAACAACATATAACAAAGATTATTCATCACAACCAGGTAGGCTTTATTCCAGGGATGCAAGGGTTGTTCAACATACGCAAGACCATCAATGTAATACACTATATTAACAGAAAGAAAGATTAAAAAACATATGATCATTTCAATTGATACAGAGAAAGCATTTGATAAAATACAAATCCTTTCATGATTAAGACCCTCAGTAAGGTTGGTAAAGAAGTGTCATTTCTCAACACAATAAAAGCCATCTATGAAAAACCTTCAGCTAACATTATACTGAATGGGGAAAAGATAAAAGTGTTTTCACTAAAAACTGGCACTAGGCAAGGCTGCCCACTTTCTCCACTGCTCTTTAATATAGTACTGGAAGCCTTAGCTAATGCAATCAGAAAAGAGAACAATATAAGAGGCATTCGAATAGGCAAAGAAGAGTTGAAAATATCTTTATTCACAGATGACATGATGGTATACTTAGAAAACCCGAAAGTTTCCATGAACAAACTTCTCAAAGCAATAAGTGAATACAGAAAAGTGGCAGGATACAAAATCAACATCCAATAATCTATAGCATTAATACACATGAACAACAAGTTGAGCAAAATAAAGCCGAAGAAAGGAGTCCCTTTCACCATAGCCACAAAATATATAAGGTACCTAGGGATAAATCTAACTAAGGAAGTCAAAACCTTTACAAAGAAAAATATGAAAATCTTTAAAAAGATATTGAAAGTGATATAAAAAAGTGGAAGGACATCCCATGTTCCTGGATTGGAAGAATTAACATAATCAAAATGGCAACTCTACCCAAATTAATCTAAATATTTAACATAATTCCAATCAAAATAACAGAGATATTCTTCAGATATTTAGAAAAGACAATCATAGAATTTGTCTGGAATCATAAAAGACCTCGTATTGCCAAAGCAATCCTGCACAAGAAGAGTGGAACAGGAGGTATTTCACTCCCTGATCCCAAGATATACTATAAAGCTGTGATCATCAAAACAGCATGATATTGGCACAAAAACAGACATCTGGACCAATGGGATAGAATAGAGACCCCAGAAATAAACTCCAAAGCTTACAGCCAACTGATTTTTGACAAAGGATACCAGTCAATCCATTGAGAAAAGGAAAACCTCTTTAGAAAATGGTGCTGGAAAAACTGGGCATACACCTGCAGAAAGATAAAACTGATTCCCCACCTTTCACCATTAACAGAAGCCAACTCAAAATGGATCAAAGATCTGAACTTAAGACTTCAAACTATAAAACTACTGACAGAAAATGCTGGGAAACTCTGGAATACATTGGAGTAGGCAAAGACTTCTTAAATAAGACTCCCAAAGCACAGGCAATAATCCCTAAAATAGACAAGCGGGATTCTATCAGACTAAGAAGTTTCTGCACAGCAAAGGACAAGTGTGAGTGGACAACCCTCATAATGGGACAATAGTTTTGTAAAATATGCCTCAGGTGGGACTGATAATCAGAATACATAGGGAACTCAAGTGCCTTACACAGAAAAAAATAATTAACCAATTAAAATATAAGAAAATGGGCTGAACAAAAATCTCTCTAAGGAAGACATATGAACAGCTAAAAAGCATCATAATGAAGATGCAGATTAAAACCACAATGGGATACCATAACCCCTGTAAGAATTGCAAAAATTAAAAATATAAAAAGTGATAAGTGTTGGCAGGGATGTGCTGAAAAGGGAACTCTCCTCTACTGTTTGTGGTAATGTAAATTGGTTCAGCCACTGTGGAGAACAATATGGAGGTTCCTCAAAGATGTACAAATAGAACTACCATTTGATCCAGTAATCCCTCTTCTGGGTGGACAGGAGAATGCTCAGTTGGAAAAGTGTTTGCACATAAATGCTTATTGCAGCATTATTCATGATCATTAAGACATGGAACCTACCTACCCAAATGTCTACAAACTGATAAATGGATTGAAAAAGTGTGGCACATACACTCTATGGAATACTACTCAGACTTAAAAAACGAGACCCTGGCATTTGATAGAATGTGGTCACATACAGAGAATATATTGCTGAGTGAAGCAAGCCAGGATATGATAGAAAGATATTGTATGTATCCACTTAATATATATCAACTATCTGCACTTTATGATAGGGATAGAAATATTGGAGGACATGAAAGCAGTGAAAACAAAGATGATGAAGACAGTGTGGAATGGGGCAAGAGAAGAGAAGAGTATGGAGAAGGGTAGCAAGAGAACAAATAGAGAGGCAGGACGTTAGTGGGAAACAGATATGGCTTATTAACTGTTGATGATGACATGTGTAGTATTCTCAACTGGACTGGTCTGAGAAGTATTTCATGTTGGGGTAAAGTATTTTTACAAGTAAAATGATAAATAGTGATTAAATGTTTAAAAAATAATTGGAATAAAATAAAAATCAGGAAAAAATAATGAAAAGGTAATGGATGATGATGATGGGGATTTTAACGTCTTTATATTGACTGATATGCATGGTATTTCTTCTGAAAAAGGAAATCTAATACACTGTAAAGTTATATGTGATTCAATGTAATATAAACAAGATTATGATAATAAATAAATAAATAAAATTCTAAATTCTTTATATCCTATCCTGAAATGTTTAGAGTTGACATCAGCCTAAGTTATTTGGTCCTTCCTCTAGTAATTCAGAAAATAGGCTCTCAGTGGGCACTCATGGCCTTTAAAGTGTGGTTCAGCCTTTTCCTCTAGGGGTAAACTGTTGTGCTCTGGGCTCCTGGATGACTGAATTAGTGACCCTGAAAGTGATGAAAACTTGAAAAGCACTGCTTGCTTAAGAACTGAGGTATTTCTGGCAAAGCTCAGGCCCACCAGCTAGAAAGCGCATGTGCACTGATCAGAGAGAGACAGAGAGTAAATGAGAGAGAGAGAGAGAGTGAGAAAGCAAGCTGCCAAGTTCAGGACTTGAACCATGGTCAACCATGTGTGAGTCCAATGCCTTAACCACCACATCCCCAAGATATAGTTTTAAAAACAGCTTTTTAAATACCCTTGCCATGAAAAAGAGAATGTGACAAGTTGTTAAACTTTTGAAATGCAAGTTGCATGTGAATTCTGCCAGGAGCATGCAATGGAGTTTTCCAGATGCTACCTGACAGTGACATCACAGCAGATTGAATACAAGAAGCAAATATGAAAATCCAATGATATTTATTCTATTAAGTCAAACATTAAAAGATTTGCAAAAAAGGGGGGGAATAATGCCTCACTTTCTCACTAAATTTTTTTTGAAAATATATTTAGTATTCATAAAAATTTGATTTGTGTGAACATGTAATAAGTTCATTGTTGTTTTTTAATTAATAAAGTAATTTTAGAATTTCTCAGTTAAAAAAGGAAAATGGGCTTTTAGTGTATTAAAAAAAAATTTTTTTAAGGTTTTGCCATAGAGCAAGTACACTTCCTGGGTGGAGAGAGAAGGAGGGAGGCAGAAAGGGAGAGAGAGAGAGACAGTGAAAGAAAAAGTGAGAAATTACCTCTGGTGGGATGGCCACATCACAATTCCTTCTCCTCCATTCTCCTCCTGGGAGTTTTGGCACACACACATGCACCTCGCATCATTTTCAGGATGTCAGGTCTGAGACTCAAACTGTGGTCACTCACTGGGAGCCCAACACCTTAATCACCACACCACCTGCTGGCCCTACCTACTGGCACATTTGAATAAAATAAATTTCAAACAAGTTTATGTTACTAGTCAAAAAGCCTAAGAACGGTCATCAGGAGTAGGTTTTGAATTGAGGTAGTTAACTTGGAAAAACTGATGACATATCTTCTTGTTTCAGAAGAATTAGTGAAGGTTCTTGTTCATGTCAAAGTCTATGGAAAGCTGAGAGTGTAATGCACATTGGGAACTTTTATCAAAAGAAAAAGAAATCCTGACCTAAACTCTTTTCACTAGA